>NC_139922.1:25607618-25612618 GCF_963514095.1 Eutrigla gurnardus | reverse complement strand
TCTCTGTCCCGGCTGCCCTCCCTTCCTCCCTCCTCATCCCTCCTTTGTTCTCGGGGGTCAACCTTCCCTCCCTCCTCCTCCTCACCCCCTCCCCCCCCTACAGTCGGTAGCCGGAGCAGCGGTTGTGGAGCTGAAGGAAACACAAACCCAGTTGTTTACTTCTCCGGAGGTTCCTGGGAGCTCCCTGAAGTGTGTGTGTGTTTATGTGTTGATGAGTGTGTGGGCGTCTGGCGTCACTTTTCATGGGACATTGAGAGATGTGTGTGTCACAGCGTTGGTGGACGGGCTATAGGGGGCTGTGCTCCCCCGGCCTCCCCCTGGTCCTCCTCCTCCTCCTCCCACTGTCCTTCCTCTCCTCCACGCCTCCGTTTGCTCAGGGAGCCATCGACATCCCCAAAGAATGTGAGTAAACCCCCCCATCACACACACACACACACACACATACACACACACACACACACACACACACATTCTCTCTGTTTCCAGATAATCATGTATGTTAATGTTAAATAAACGGTCACTATGAAGCGAATGACATCATCTCATAGCTGTTCACTTCATTCTTTGCCTGAACTCAACTTCCATTTCAGAGCTTAGTGTCACCAGATTTATCTTCCTTAACTTCCCCCTGGTAATACATTTTACATTAAAGTGTTATCTTTTTTTAGGGGACGAAAATTAACATTTAGATTCACAATATCCAGGGTTAACAGGTGCTGGAAATCCTTGAAAACACTTGAGTTTTAGTGTGGTGTTTTCAAGGTTTGAAAGGTGCTTGGATTTAGAATAAAGGTCTTGAAATGTGTGTTTATGATAGACCAGAGAAAAGAAGATCTCCATATTTGAGGGACTGAAAAGAGCATTTTCTGACATTTCTGCATGATAAATGACTTTTGATGATGAACAGATGATGAAAATAGTTGATTATATTTCTGTGGATCTGTTAGTGGAATTAGTTTTCTTTCATTTGTGGTCCTTCTGTAAAAAGCTGTCTCCAAACATCATGTTGGTTGTTTAGAGGACAATAACATCTCATTTAATGTGATGAACAAGTGACATAATAAGTAGACTGAATACTGACCATTGGATTGATACAAAGATGGAGTTTACCACAGCTGGAAGGGGCTGGAAAAGCATGGAAATGCACTTTGAAATGCTTCAAAAATGCTTGAATTTGATATTGGATAAGGTGGAGGAACCCTGCAGACATGACCCGTTTATCCAAATAATAAGATTCACGGTGACGCGTGTGGAGCTGTGAGGAGCTGCTGGCTGCATGAGCGCGAGCGGTCAGCGTGTTTCTCTTAATTCCTCTTTCTCAAAGATCCACACTGTGTTTAACCCTGGGGCGTTAAAAAATAACAATATAAACTTATATTAATCCAAGGATTTAAACACATTCACATAAGCGCCAACACAAATATGCTTAATCCACACAATCGGGTTGAAGAGTGACCTCTGCCAAGTCAAGTTCAAAGGTCAGCCGCATCAGCTGTGACGGTCCCAGAGGAGGAGTCACATTCAGCTCGACCTTCAGCCGAACGACCTTCTGGGGTGTGGCGGGGATGGAAATGAGAGACGGAGACGCAGGAGGACGGCGAAGGTGAAGAGATGAGGAGGAACGTGGAGGGAGGGAAGAGTCGAGAAGGAGACGGAGAGGGGGAGAGACGGAAACTGATCCGGGACGCCGTTGAGTCTGAGAGGAAAGAAAATCCTCCACATGAGGAGGAGACGGACATTTGACTGTTTTCAGGGGTGGCGTGGCTAGTTCAGAAGTCGTCGTCATGGTGACAACACACGTTCAGTGGGGCTAGAAAGTGAAGTCACAGCTCACCAGGAAGAGAGTGGTTAGCTAGCTGGTTTCCTTGGAGTCCTTCTCCAGTGAGGTGGAGGAACTGTCACATCAATATAACTCTTTTTTTTTTTTCTCATTCAAATTTGTATTGAAATCGAAATTGGAGTACATTATACAGCACAACAACATAGGAAAAACTATTTTCTAACTCTTTTAAACCAGATTCCGCTCATATTTGTCGCCTGTTTAACAATAAATGCCGACATCAATTTCCATATATTTTGATACAAAAATCCAATATTATTCTTCCTGAAATATGAGAGAAAATGAAATGTGTGCTTACATCAGCTAGGCTCAACCAATAATATGACGACATCCATCCATCAATCAGATCTAGAGGAGGTGCTGAGCTAATCTTCTGAACGATCAAATCCCATTCCTCCCAACGTTAAGTCCCGCCTCCCGTCTCCCTCGGAAACACGTCGCCGTACGGAAGACAGAAACTCTGGAACGCACTCGTTAGAGAAAATGAGCCAAACCGAGCAGTGAGTCGTGTTCCATCAGTGTGGTTTCCTCCAGTTTGATCAGATTAAGTAGTTAAATGTTCCTCTCTGTCTCTGCTTCCTAACGTTACCACTCCAGTGTCTTGCTACCACGGTTGCTATGACAACGATAGGCTCTTCTTCCTGTTTTATTTCCGTGTGTTATAATGTGAATGTGATTTATGATGAGATCTGCCTCTGTCTAAGCGTTCCCTCTCTGCTCTCCTCTCCTTGCTTCCGTACGGACAAACAGATGTGTATAACAGTAAGTGACTCTCTGTGTTGTTGTTGTTGTTGTTGTTGTTGCTGTTGCTGTTGTTGTTGTTGTTGTTGCTGTTGTTGTTGTTGTTGTTGTTGCTGTTGCTGGTCACCGTTTGTCCTCTGTCCGACAAAGACCTGCTCGCCGACACTTCATGACTTTATTACAGGCATCTTTCTGGTGGAAATGCTCTCAGAACGTTTCTCTGGCTCCACACAGACGGCTGTCCAGTTTTAAATCAATTGATATGAAGGCATGTGTGGAACATGGCAGGTGGTGTTGATGAGGAGCTCGTCTGACGGGGGCTGCAGGGGGGTCAGACCTGAGCCGCCTGGATCCACTACGGTGGATCGATGGCCATTTGTACTGTTTTTGCTCGCCTCTAATTGCTGCACGTTCAGTTGTACATCCCAAAGTATATCATGACTGTGTGTGTGTGTGTGTGTGTGTGTGTGTGTGTGTGTGTGTGTGTGTGTGTGTGTGTGTGTGTGTGTTCAGTGTCACAGCCTCCGGTCCTGACAGAAGTGCCGATATCGTACACAGCCTTTTCTCGAGAGGACATCTATCTGCCCTGTGAGGCCTCTGGTAAACCGACGCCCACGTACGTACAGCTGTGTGTGTGTGTGTGTGTGTGTGTGTGTGTGTGTGTGTGTGTGTGTGTGTGTGTGTGTGTGTGTGTGTGTGTGTGTGTGTGTGTGTGTGAGTGTGTGTCTCAGGGGTTTGTGTGGTGTTTTCAAGGTTTGAAAAGTGCTTGGATTTAGAATAAAGTGCTTGAAATGTGTGTTGTATGTGATGACATCTATGATAGAACAGAGAAAAGAAGATCTCCATATCTGAGGGACTGAAAAACAGCATTTTCTGGCATTTCTTTATGAAAAATGACTTTTGATGATGAACAGATGATGAAAATAGTTGGTGATTATATTTCTGTGGATCTGTTAGTGGAATTAGTTTTCCTTTCATTTGTGGTCCTTCTGTAAAAAGCTGTCTCCAAACATCATGTTGGTTGTTTAGAGGACAATAACATCTCATTTAATGTGATGAACAAGTGACAGAATAAGTAGACTGAACATGCTGTAGGAACCCTGGTGTGTGTGTGTGTGTGTGTGTGTGTGTGTGTGTGTGTGTGTGTGTGTGTGTGTGTGTGTATTTACATTATGCAACAGAGTGGACAAATAGAAAGGACAAACATTGTCCACTTCCTCCCTCACAGTGATAACAAAATCATCTCCGTCCCTGTCTCCTCCTCCTCCTCCTCTCACCTCCCCTGCATTTATCTTCCTCACCTCCAAACCTTTACTTGTATGATGATAAATGACACTGATGATGTCACTCACGTCTCCCGTGTAGTTTCCGCTGGGTGAGGGACGGCGAGGTGTTCCGGTCGGAGCTGAATGAGTCCGGGACGTTGCGAGTCGAAGACGACGAGCCCCTGGAATCATACAAGGGCTACTACCGCTGCTACGCCTCCAACACCCTGGGGACCGCCGTGACGCAGACCATCCGGGTGATCGTGGAGGGTGAGTCGGGCCGTCCGGTAATGCACGACCCCGCGTGACCTTCACACGTGCCGGTTACACACGCACACATTTCAGTGACTCAGTGGGGTTGACTGAGGCCATCTGTTCTGCTCTCTCATCTCTTGTTACCGTAGCAACCATTTCCTGGAGACGGAGCTGCAACGTCACTCTGTCGGGGGGGTTGCTAAGCATGATAAACGAGCAGAGTACTGATGGTTGATTTGATTGTTTTGGGTTAAAGAGGCAGTAAAAAAACACAACTGTACACCAGTGACCACTTTGTTATAATAATCCATCATAATCTATTACTTCCTGTCAAGTTCAATTTTAGTCATTTTTTTTAAAATCAGCCAATCTCTCCTCCCGGTCCACTAGCTGTCTGTGTTGTCGAGACACAGAAATAAGAAATCCCAGTGTTCCTACACAGGCCTGACTCCCAAAGTGGACCGGACCGAGGCCCACTAGGACCCGTACCTAAT
The DNA here is from genome assembly GCF_963514095.1 of Eutrigla gurnardus. Classification (NCBI taxonomy): domain Eukaryota; kingdom Metazoa; phylum Chordata; class Actinopteri; order Perciformes; family Triglidae; genus Eutrigla; species Eutrigla gurnardus. Next base: position 25,608,023 of record NC_139922.1, on the reverse strand, counting down.
GTTGTCTGTTACCACAGCAGTGAGGCTCCTTTTGTGTGCGAGCAAGTGTAAGGGAAAATACTTTCCCTTTAAGAGTTACAGCAGCTGTGCAGCAAAATATACTTTTTTTGTGCAGAGAAAGAGAATAATAAAAAAGTGTGGAGTAAGCTCGATGGCAACAACCTCTGCTGGATTAAAAAAAGAAAGGAGCACTGACTCACTGCAGGTTCTCTGCAGCATCTTGCAGCAAAACCGTTATAGAAGAAGCTGTGAAGGCAACATTAATAGTTAGTGCTGTCGTCTTTAAAGGGACAGTTCACCCCAAAACTACTTATTTTTCCTCTTATATGCTGCGCTATTTATCAGCAAAGTGCCAAAGTAACACATTTGAAAAACTCAACAGACGTCGCTGTTCATGTAGGAACA
>NC_139922.1:25537618-25602618 GCF_963514095.1 Eutrigla gurnardus | reverse complement strand
TCACCTCAATGCATCCAAAGTTACTGTTGGATAAAGCCTAATTTGCATATTTCAAACACAACATTTCAGAATGACTTTTTAACCCTATTCACCTGTAGTGTCTCCAAAAATGTGTGTAATTTATACAATTCATGTCTTAAAAGGCCTTCTCTAAATTAGTTTTTCATCTCAACCTGTCAATCACCACTAAGCCCCGCCCCCTAAAGCATCCCCTGCTGTCTGGTCTCTTGGACTCTAAATGGACCATAATGTACTAAATGAACATCATGCTGGATTGAAGAAGACTTGAAACTAGAGATTGAGACCATAAACTCATGTTTACAATGTTTACTGAGATAATACATCAAGAGAGAAGTAGGACCATTTTCTCATAGACTTCTATAAAACCAGAGAGGAGTCGCCCCCTGGTGGCCAGCAGAGAGGATGACAGTTTAAGGCGCTTACAGCTGTCTGTGTGTTGTTTGTAGCCGCTCCCTACTGGGTGAAGGAGCCTCAGAGCCTGATGTACTCTCCCGGGGAAACGGTGCGACTGGACTGTCAGGCTGAAGGCATCCCGACGCCCACCATCAGCTGGAGCATCAACGGTCAGCCAATCACAGGTACGGATGCTCCTCACCTCTTTATCGGGCTCTGAGCGTCACTGCTTTAAAAACTTCTTTGCTTCGCTGACATTTTCATTCTCCGTGCCGACTGATCAGCACTCTTCACTCCGAACTCTTCACTCAGAGTTGGACATTGGATCGCACGACGGCCGATAACCACAGAGAGATTTCAGGGAAGAGCAGCGTTCATTTCCTGTCTCTCCACTATAACAGAGAGCCTCTTAAGCTCTGATGAATGAGGCAGCGTACTTGTGATAAGATGGACTCAACAAGGGGAGGGGGGGGGAGAGAAGGAAAAAAGGAAAGGTAGAAAGAGGGGAGAAGATAAGATAACATAGTCCTTTATTCGTCCTGCAGTGGGGACATTTACAGCGTTACAGCAGCAAGACAGTAGAAAAATAAAGATAATAAATAATAAACATGCATTTACAAGAAAAGTACAATATAAAAAAGATATCAACACTAAGACTATATAAAGAAAGTTAAATAAAGTAGAATGTATTATGTACATAATAGACAGAATCCTACAGAATGGACTAGATATTTACATTATAGACAGAGATTGGGATGGGATGTTATGTTTATATTGCACTTGTGTAAAATAAATAAAAGAGAACTGAAAGGAAGGATGGAAGAAAGGAAATAAAAGGAGTAAAAAAAGAAGAAACAAAGGAAGTGAAATAAAGAAAAGATGTGAGGAATCAAAGGCAGAAAGAAATGTGTCAGTAAGGAAGGAGGGAAGAAAAGTTAAATCAAAGGAGGAAGACAACAGTTGGAGGATGGAATAAAAGGAAGTAGCATCGAAGAGAAAAGTGAAGGAAGGAAGAACAGGAAGAAGCAATATGTAAGAAACATACTTTAATGTCAAATGTGCTTCTCTTCATGGGAACCCTAATATGTGAAGAGCAGGATACGAGGACCAGCTGTGGGGACGAGGCGGAGGACTCGACGGCAGCTGCTGCTTCGGCTGTTGGACGGCGGCTTCTTGCTCAAACATTCCTTTGTGTTTGTTTCTGTTTGACAAACTCACAGTGTTGTCCCATCTTCTCCCCCCTCCCCCGCTGTTAGAGGTGGACGACGACCCCCGGCGGAGCGTCTCCGGCGGCGTGTTGATCCTGAGGGACGTGGAGTTCACCGACACCGCCGTGTATCAGTGCGAGGCCTCCAACAAACACGGCTCCGTCCTCCTCAACACCTACCTCTACGTCGTCGGTATGAGCTCGCCGTCCTCGCCGCCTTCCTGTCCTCAGACTCTGTCCTTCATGTGTCCGTCCTCTGTGTCTCCCAGAGCTCCCTCCTCAGATCCTGTCCACCGACAGCGTGGTGTACCGGGTCACCGCGGGCGGAGAGGTCATGCTGCACTGTGCATCCTTCGGATCGCCGCGGCCGCACGTCACATGGTGAGACACGCCCCAACGTCTTACAAGGTCCCGCCTTTTATCTTCTTTTAGGAGCCCCAACATGTCGGTGTGGTTCTATTTCTAAAAATACTTGAGTATTTCCATTATATGCAACTTTTCACTCCAATATCTCATAACGACATATTCCTGATAATACTTAAATATTATGAATGCAGTACTACTTACTTTACGAACCCTTTGAATCGGTCTGATCAGACTGAACCTCCCAGTTTCTGCATCGCAGCTGCAGGTATTTACTTTCAGCAGAGCAGCAGCGCCCCCAGCTGGCTGCACAGCACACTACAACAACACAGGGCACTGTAGGCAGGATTAATGGTTCCATTTATTTATTTATTTTCTTTTTGAAGTCAAACTCCACAGATATGAAGTCGATATATAGTATTTTTTCTATTGGTTTTCACCAAAAAGCAAGAGTTATACAGTTGATCATCATATCAGTTGTTTTTGTAAGGATGATTCTGATATTTCTTAGACTAAATATCTTTTAGAAACAGTCTTACATGCTTTAAAAACAAGATAAAGATAACATACAGATTTAATTTGTTAATATATAGACGGGTGCTTTCTGCCATGAGAGGTTGTGTTGCAAGTGATATCACTTCTCTCTCTCTGTGGCTCATCATTTATTGATCATCTCCCATTTATCATCCATCCACTGACGAGCCAGGAAGCACGCTCCCATCGATCCCGCTGTGCTGTTACTGCCGTTTGCTGTGATATTAATTTCCGGGCGTCTAATGTTGGAATGAAAGACTCAGGAGGGACAGAGTTGCAGCGACACCTCCTGATTGATGTGCGTAACGATCAATATGTTCCCCCCATAGGGAGGGTGAGGACAAGCTGCCCCTGCTGTCGGACCCACGCGTCGCCCTGCTGACCAATGGGACGATCAAGCTGTCCGGCGCCACTCACGACGACAGCGGAGAGTACGTCTGCTCCGTCAGGCACGCCAACATCTCCATCAGAGCCTACCTGGAGGTCTACAGTGAGTCAGCACCCTGGGGGACCCCGTGTGTAGGACCGAGAGAGGGGGCAGTTACGTCAAGAATAGTTTTGTGGAAGTGTTAATGAAGATAAACAGAAGATCATCATTTTAAGTTCCTAAAGGGATAGTTGTGATGTTCTTATGAGGCACTTCAATAATCAGAGTCTGTACGATATATTTAGAGTATTTTCTCTGCTTTGCCGTGGAGGCAGCTGTACGGTCTGCGTTACATATGCTGTTGTGCAAGGTTTGTTGTTGTCATCAAAGCTGATTGTATATGATACTCAATAAAGTCGTGTGGGGTTTTTAATTGTAAAGTTCGAGAGTGCTTCCAGAAGTTAATGGAGACATTACAAAGCTTTCAAACGCTAAGAGAGAAATACTGCAACGTCTTCAAATTCTTCTTATTGTTACAGAAACGTTAGTTGCAGAGAGCAGTGTGTGTTTACCTTCCTCCGGGTCACATGTTTTTATTTTGCCGTTTCCTGGCAGATCGGACGACGATCCTGACGAGCCCGCAGCACGTCCGCGTCCCCAGAGGAAGCAGCGCTCTGCTGGACTGTCACTTCTACAAAGACCCTCAGCTGCTCCGCCAGCAGGTGGTCTGGAAGAAAGACGGGATGAAGCTGCTGGAGAAGCCGACGGACGACAAGTAAACGCTCACTCTGACGTTTCTGTCTGCAGCGAAACTAAACCTCGTTGGTCTCTGGTTGTGTTGGACCGTCCCACTTGATCTAAATGTCAGCTCTGTGTGTGTGTGCGTGTGTGTGTGTGTGTGTAGGTACACTTTCTTTGAGAACAGCACCTTGAAGGTGACAAACATCCAATCAGAAGACAGCGGCCCTTATTCCTGTGAGGTCATCACTGACCTGGACCACGTCATGGCCAACGGCTCCATCACTGTCGTGGGTATGTCACTGTGTGTGTGTGTGTGTGTGTGTGTGTGTGTGTGTGTGTGTGTGCGTGTTTCACACTAACACCTTTGTGTCGGACCCTCAGCGCGGCCGGACCCCCCCAAAGATCTGTCTCTGTCGGATGTTGAAGACCACAGCCTGACTCTCAGCTGGATCCCAGGACACGCCCACAACAGCCCCATCACCCGTACGCTACACACATGCACACACACACACACACACACACACACGCTTTAGCTGCAGTTTGAAATAGGCTACACAAACATAACAATAAAACAATATTTGTGTTTTCAGAGATTCACGTCTTCAGTTGGAACCGATCCACAGACAGGAAGTCAAACTATTAAAAAACAAAAAAGTTAACTTTTAGATCGCAACCAACATTTTGATATGCAAAAATCTATTTCTTTGTATCAAAATCCAATATCTTTTTCCTTGAAAATATCAGCTGGTAGCGATCAATTAATAAATAATAACAATATCACAACATCCATTTCTGTGCTTAATTTCTGTGGATGTTAGTCAGATTCCTCTTCACCTTGTCATGGACACAATATATAGTTTGAATGAAGGAATCAGTCATTTTGATCTTTGACTTTTTATTTAATTATAATGAATAGAATGCAAAGCGAATCATCTGCCTTTTAAATTCACGTACATGTTTATCCGTTCAGTATTTATTCCTTTTATTTTCGTATTCATGGCCCATCAGTTTAAGATTAAGTCCAACATGGTGTGTGTGTGTGTGTGTGTGTGTGTGTGTGTGTGTGTGTGTGTGTGTGTGTGTGTGTGTGTGTGTCCATCTGTCAGAGTTCGTGGTGGAGGCGCGGGAGGAGCAGCATGCCGAGCCGGGCAGGTGGAGGTGGGAGGAGTGGAGGCGGGTCCCTGGGGACTTCAACCACGTGGAGCTGACCCTCGACCCCTACTGCACCTACCGCTTCAGGGTCGTCGCCATCAACGCCGTGGGCAGCAGCGACGCCAGCACGCCGTCCGACGACCGCAGCACGCCGCCCGCCGGTAAGACACGTCCAATGGCGTAGCGCCCGCGTGATTTAGACTTTCATGAACGCCGTCTCCATGAAGGAAAAGGTCATGGTTAAAGGAATAATCCAACATTTATAATAGGCATATTTGTAAAACTTGTAAATCTCGACTTTCACTTTAATTTAATTTAATGAATTTACCTCAGGTGCTTAATGTTTTATGTATAATGTTATTCACCCTATTAGTTGGAATAGGGTGTAGAAACTGTGATTCTCCATTGAAGGTTGTGTTCATCGTCTCCTCTCTCCTTCCTGCAGTTCCCGACAGAAACCCGGCTAACGTTCGCAGCGAGTCCACGGACCCGAAGACTCTGACCATCACGTGGGATGTGAGTACTTCAGTGACACGTAAACGCGTTCTTAATCCTTCCACGCCACGTTGAATCCAAATCCACGTCACATTCCTTTGCGTCTTCGCAGGAGATGGACAAGCGCTCGCACAACGGCCAGGGCTTCCTGTATAAGGTGTTCTGGCGGGAGGAGGGGGCGGCGAGCGTTCACTGGAACCACGCTGACGTCCAGTCACCGCCATTCCTGGTGAACAGCTCGAGAGTGTACGCGCCGTTTGAGATCAAGGTCCAGGCTGTCAACTCGCTGGGAGAAGGACCGTCACCTGATCCCAATATCGGATACTCTGGAGAGGACGGTACGTCGGCTGAGCCCGGCTTAGTTAATCACCACATCAAATAAAAACACACAAAGTACGGAAGCCCAGAGAGGCAAAAACTACTCCGGTGATCCGTTTTTCAAGTTTGATCTAAGCGTTTGTTTAGTTTGTTGTTGTAATACTAATTTCAGCCACAAGAGGTTGTAGTGCAACCCGTCTCAGCAGGTCAGCACAGATTTAAAATACCAGCCAAAATCATGTGCAAATTAAAAACTACATGAAAAAATACCACCAAAGCAACACACATGGGATGAATAATCAGATAAAGGCTGGAAAACAGTCAAATAAAACAACAACAAACAAACAAATAAAATATGAAGGACATTATAAGTATAAAAAGGGAAAATCATCAAAACGTAAGAATAACTAAAGCCTAAACACCAAAATATTTGTATTGTTTTTTATTCGAACACATATAAGACCACATGGAATCCAGATAATCTTAAAAATCTTTGAGAATATGAGAGGAAAAAAGACCTCCTTCAGACTAAATGTCGAGGAACTGGTCTGTTATAAACCAAATGTGCAGGCTAATTGTTCCTCCAAATTCTTGCTCCAGAACTAATCACACAGGCGCCTCTCTTTATGCAAGGCAGTCTGGGTATTAAAGACTGGAATCATCCGACACTGAGACGGCTCCTTCTGCATAAATGTCAAATCCAACAGTGGAGACAAAGAGCCGGGACGCCTGGTCAGCATCAATGTCTCCTCCCGTTTTGGTTGTTCAGTTGTTGTTTGTTGCTGGGAGGGCGCCCTCTGCTGGTGGCCTTTGAGTTAGCGTCTCAATCATTTCATCAATTTGAAAAAAAAAAAAAACCTTTTCCCTACTTTTATTTAATAGAATGTAGATTACAAGACAGACAAAGATGAAAAATCCATTTAAAAAAACACCACAAAAGTGGACACACGAAACACGATGACACTATATGGAAAAATAAGAGAAAACTGGTTTGTATTTTTCAAATAAAGTGAAAAAAGTAATAAAAAAAACAATAAAAATAAAAAAGGGGAAATAATGAAAAAACAACATAAAAACAGCAAAAAGAAGTACTAACACCTGAACACCAACATATTGTTGTATTATTTGCACACACGTAGGACTGCACGAGAAAGAATAAATAAGAAATGTATCTGGAGAGGCCGTGAACGGAGCTCCAACTCAATGGACATCCACAAACTAAACACGTCCGACACACTTGCAGTCGAGACGTTTCGAAAACTGTGGCCAATTGATTAAATCACACAATGCAGCCGTGGTCGTTGGTTGGACTCACCGGAGGAGATCTTAAATGCTTTGTTTATCCCCTCTGTCTCTCTCTCTCTCTCTCTCTCTCTCTCAGAGCCTAGCGAGGCACCCACGGGAGTCGAAACGGCCGTGATGAACAGCACACTGAGAGTGAAGTGGAACGCAGCCCAGAATGTCCGAGGTGTGCTGAAGGAATACAAGGTATCGTCATGACAACGAGATTATTACTCAAGGAAACTGTGGCTCCTGTCAAACCAAAACACTTCTATTTTATTTCCACACGTTGAAAGACTGCATGAGATCCAGATAAGGAAAAACAACGCGTGTCAGAAGAGGAAAGGAGGGCTTGTAAACAAAAGGAGAAAGAATGAAAATTAACAATAAAAAAAGAAGCTGACATCATTTTGGAAATGACGATAACAAAAAGTAAACAAATTGATCACAAACACAAACCAATCAAAAATGTAGGGAAGAAAATACAAAGTCAGAAAAATAAATACTCAAATAAAGTACAGATACCTGAAGATTCTACTTAAGTACAGTAATGAAGTATTTGTTAAGTATTTGTACTTCGTTACTTCCCTCAACTTAAGGAGAGAAAAATAAAACACTTTAAAGAAAACTGAGCTAACCGAATTAAAGATACAACAAAATCAATCAAGAACAACAAGAAGCACACAAAATGATCTTATAAAAACAAAGAAATGTATGAAAAACAATATAAGATATATATATATATTCAAAGTAATATTCGGTTAAACCAACGTTGCCCCCCCCAGATCTACATCAGGTGCTTGGGCCCCGTTGGCGGTCGGGTCCGGAGGTCTCTCCGCAAGCTGCCCCAGGACAAAGAGAGGGAGGACAGATTTGAGCGGGCGAGGGAGAGAGACGGGGACAGCAAGGTGGTGGTGGTGGTTGTCCCCGGCAACAGGACCTCGGAGGAAGTGACGGGGCTGAAGCTGTATTCCCGGTACGAGCTGTCCATCGCCGCCGTCAACGGCAAAGGGGAGGGGCCTCCCTCCCCGCCGCACGCCTTCAGCACCCCGGAGGGCGGTGAGTCCGGATGAGTTCCCCACGGCAACCTGATGCTAAGAGATGTTAATGTTGGAGATGGATTAGATATGCTAACTGGTGTGTGTGTGTGTGTGTGTGTGTGTGTGTGTGTGTGTGTGTGTGTGTGTGTGTGTGTGTGTGTGTGTGTGTGTGTGTGTGTGTGTGTGTGTGTGTGTGCGTAGCGCCCAGTGAACCCACATCGTTGAGGTTCGAGAGTCCATCAGATAGATCCCTGATCCTCTACTGGGCCCGTCCAGATGACATCAACGGCGTCCTGCTGGGATATGTAGTTCAGTATCGTCAGGGTGAGCAAACAGAAAACACGCCGCCGCCGTTACGCTGTTGCACTACGTTGGCACTAAAGTGGCAATTTGCTACTTAATTACTATTACCGTAACGGAACACTCTCAGCCTCCTTTTTATTGTGAAAGGTAACCGACGGACTTCCTTCTCTGTGTTTCATGTGCAGAGGTGGAGAGCCAAGACAGTCCCTTCCAGATGGAGCTGATCAGCGACCCCACCGTGACCCAGATCGAGTTGTACCCTCTGGACCCCAGCAGCCATTACATCTTCACAGTGATCGCACGCACCGCGGCCGGAGACGGACGCCCCGCCACCCTGAGGGGCGCCACCCTGCTGGAAGGAGGTGGTTGTTTCTCTCCTTTCATTCACATAAACCGGATCCATGAATAACCTTTAATTCACATTAAACAGATTCATGAATAACCTTTAATTCACATAAACCTGATTCATAAATAACCTTTCATTCCTGCGTTTGTCTCCCGCCAGTTCCTCCATCACACATCAACATCGTCTCCAGCAACACGTCCGTCAACATGAGCTGGGTTCCCGGAGAGCGAGACAGGAACCACGGCTTCATCATCAGCTACCAGAGGAAGAGTCGTAAGAGAAATACATCTTTATTCTGCTGATAAGTTTTCTACTTGTCCAGATAGAGAAAGAAACAAAGGTGTTAGATAGAAAGACAGAAGGAAGAAGAAGAGAGGGAGAAATGGTGTTTAGTTACGCAAAGTTACATTAAGTTACACTAAGGTACATTAAGTTATGTAAATTAACGTTAAGTTACGTAAATTTATGTTTACGTAACTTACATTAAGTAACTTTAAGTAACTTTGTTTCGTGTTTACATCACATTGCTACGTTCCTACGTTACATTGTTAGCTTTTTTGCCCTCTTGTTATATGTTGTTACGTTAAAATCGAAAGCTACAATGTTGCGTTCCGATGTTGCGTTCCGATGTTGCGTTCCGATGTGGCGTTCCGATGTTGCGTTCCGATGTTGCGTTCCGATGTTGCGTTTCGATGTTGCGTTCCGATGTTGCGTTCTGATGTGGCGTTCCGATGTTGCGTTCCGATGTTGCGTTCCGATGTTGCGTTCCGATGTTGCGTTACGATGTGGCGTTACGATGTTGCGTTTCGATGTTGCGTTCCGATGTTGCGTTCCGATGTGGCGTTACGATGTTGCGTTCCGATGTTGCGTTCCGATGTTGCGTTCCGATGTGGCGTTACGATGTGGCGTTCCGATGTTGCGTTCCGATGTTGCGTTCCGATGTTGCGTTACGATGTTGCGTTCCGATGTGGCGTTACGATGTTGCGTTCCGATGTGGCGTTCCGATGTTGGGTTCCGATGTGGCGTTCCGATGTTGGGTTCCGATGTTGCGTTACGATGTTGCATTACGATGTTGCGTTACGATGTTGCGTTACGATGTTGCGTTACGAAGCTGCGTGACGAAGTTGCGTTACATTGTTAGGTTGTTGATATTCATTAGAGAGGAAGAGAGTGAGAAAACAATCGGAAATGCAAAACATGACGGACAACTTCTTCAACTTTACTAACTCATGACTGTGTGTGTGTGTGTGTGTGTGTGTGTGTGTGTGTGTGTGTGTGTGTGTGTGTGTGTGTGTGTGTCTGCTGCAGCCGGTAGCAGGTGGATGAACTCGGAGGTGGTGAATTCCACCACAGGTTTCTATTCGCTGACGGGCCTCCAACCGGGATCCCAGTACCACCTGATCATCCGGCACGGCAACGACACTCAGTGGGAAAACGTGACGTGGACCAGCGGACCGGGTAATTGAGTGGAAACGGATGGATTCTCTATTAGTTCAACCTCCACAACATTTAGTCATTTGTGGACATCATAGTAGCAATTTCTCCTTCCTCTGAACACATTGCAAATGCTTTTATGTATCAGCCGCTTTCATGCAAGTAACTGCTGTTTTATAACATTATCATTTGTTTATGTCATATCAGTCAAAATGAACTATACTTATGGATGCTGAATAGTCGTTCCCAATAAAACTAATAGTCTTCATTTCATTTAATTTATACCTTTATTTGTCATTTTTTCCTGTAAATGTCTCCTAAATTGAACACTTGCTCTCAGGTGAACTTCAGCTTTCACTCAGGAGGAGGTGTGTGGAGTATTAGTTGTAACCAATAACAAGCCACTTGTTCACAGTCACTCAGGGATGAATCCCATGAACCCTCACTTAGCAAGCATAATGAACCGAGCAGGACATAGTGTGGACCGTTTACATAGCAGATTCCTAATTAAATCAGGGCTTCAGTCGTGGACCATGTTGTCATTCACAGCCTCACGATGGCTGAGGCTGGTCGGAGGGTGCAACCAAATGTTTGTTGGAAGTTGGAGATTGGTCATGTTTTTACTTTTTAAACCGAAACGTTTACTTTGAAAGCGAAGTCTGCGTCTCTCTGCCGTTGAACTGATCAAGTCATTGATTAGTCCGTCTCGTCCGATTCTCAGTGCCGTCGGAGATGCCCGGCGGGTTCGCCGCCCAGGGCTGGTTGATCGGACTCATCAGCGCCATCCTCCTGCTGGTGCTGATACTGCTCATCCTCTGCCTTATCAAGCGCAGCAAAGGTGGTAAATACGCAGGTGAGACGAGCCTCACGTGCACGACTAAACACACACACACTCACACACACTCGTCAGGAGTTTGATGCTGAGGTTTCTCCCACAGTGAAAGACAAAGAAGACAAGGAGGTGGACTCTGAAGCTCGGCCCATGAAGGACGAGACCTTCGGAGAGTACAGGTGAGTCCTCCCTCTCCTCTCTTACGAAGGTCCTGGAAGATACATTTACGTGTTTCCTTATACGTTCCTCCTGTGTTATTTTACAAACATACTAATATAATTAACCCCACTATTGATTTTTTTTTTGTTACTTGTAAATTTGTGACTTTAATCTCAGAGAACGAGAACGTTTTTTTTTTCCTTCTCTACTAATTTACACGTCATGCTCTCTTTCATTTGACCTTCAGCTCTTAACACCTCCGGCTCTCTTTTTCTGTTTTATCTCACATTTCTTTCCTCCCTCGATGCTCTGCCGGCAGATCTCTGGAGAGGTGAGGAAGTCCACCTCCTCTTTCTCTCTCACCTGCATGTTTCACTTCCTGTCGTTGACCGTGTCGGGAGGGTGTGCAGTTAAATTTAATTATTTCAAATTTACCCTGTCGGACAACAAACGTAACACCTTCTCCATGTTTTACCCGACAGTTCAGAATTATGTTCTATAACGCTGATTCAATCAGTACAGCAAGTTCCAACCTATAGGTAGGCTTTTATTTTGAAAAACCATCAGGAAGTGTTTAGCATCGACCGGGAGACGCGACTGGAATTCAGTCAGAGAAGCTGAGCTTCAGTTGTCCTGATTGATACTTTAAATGCAAAAACTGAATCTTTAAAAGTAAGTAAAGCTGTCAGATGAATGTAAAGGAGTAAAAAGTACAATTTTTTTTATGAAGTAGCATAAACTGGAAATACACAAGTAAAACTTTTGCAAAACTTAAAGTTGTACTCCGTAAGATTTGAGAGTCATGCTTCTAGCGGCCACTCTGGCGGTAGATGGAACTGCAGGCGAGCCTCTGGGACTTCATCTCCCAGAGTTCCTTTGGAAACCCAACAGTGTCGACTGTATGACATCAGTTGCGATGCTGGTTTTCCCTCGTTGGCGGTCACTTTGCTTCTTGATGACTTTCCTTCTTCACTTCATTAGTTTGTTGTTTCTTCTTCTTGGACTGGAAGTTGAACGGTCTTCTTTCTCTGTTGATCCTCCATTGTGAGTCAGCAGTAATGAAATGTACCTGGTCAAACACTTTAGACTAGAGGGAGCCTGACTCAGCAGTTGGAAGTTACCGATCTCCCATTACCAGTAAACGCAGCATACGTCCGTGAGTAGCTCCACCTGCAGACCAACCGCTGCTGACCGACGGAAAAAGCATCACTAGTTTTTAATTGTGTGCGGGAATGTGGCCACAAACACGGAGATCCTATTTCTGGGCAAAGCAGCAACAAGCACTTTCATTAGTGGGTCACATGATCAATCACTATCGTTTTAACTCACTCTTTGATAGAGAGGAACTTAAAAGACAATTCAATAGATGAACATGTTACGGAATGACACTTTAAATAAATGTACTTAGTAACACCGGCCATCGGCCCTCTCCGTCTGGTAGCGGCTGACAGCGTCTCTCTCTCTCTCTCTCTCTCGCCCTCCAGCGACGCCGACGAGAAGCGCTCCGACAGCCAGCCGTCTCTGAACGGCGAGAGCAAGCTGGGCAGCGACGACTCCCTGGCGGAGTACGGCGACAGCGTGGACATCCAGTTCAACGAGGACGGCTCCTTCATCGGACAGTACAGCGGCCGGGGGCCCGTCCCCCACGGCAACGAGAGCTCCGGCCCCGCCTCCCCCGTCAACGCCGTCCCGCCTCCCCCCGTCGCTCCGTCCATGTCGAGCATCCTGAACCGGCCCAGCTAGACACACACACACACATAAACACTCACACAAACACAAACACACACACTATCTCAATACATTCCACAGGTTTATGCAGTGAAGCTGTTTACAGGATGTCTCACCTTTTCTACTCCAAGTTCACACACACACACACACAGATGTACACACACACACACACATACACACACAGGAAGCTTCACTCTTCTATTAGAAAGAAAACGGAGGGAGGTGGAGGACCGTTGCACCAGCTGCTCATCACTAGTTACAACAGGCGTGTGGATTGCGAAAGCGAGTTGCACCACAGGAACCGGTTCTTAGTGGCGATTAGCTGAGAACGCATATTCTTTATTATTTGGATCCCCGTTAGCTTCCACTCTTCATTGGGTCCTAATTTTAATTAGTTTCATTTATTAAATTAATTATTAATTATTAAATTAATTGATTTTAATTAGTTTAATTTATTAAATTAATTATTAATTATTAAATTAATTTATTTTAATTCGTTTAATTTATTAAATTAATTAATAATAAATGTGTTAGTTTAATTTATTAAAATAATTGATCAATTAATTAATTTGAATTAGTTTAATGTATTCAATTGATTAAAATACATATAATTCTTTGTAAGCTTTAAACAGACAGGAAGTGACTCAATACTAAAGCCCGCCTCTTGCTCGATTTGATTGGTCCGAGGATTTAGCAGCTCGCTCGGTTGTAACTGGCTCAGAAAGCAAACCGTTGGTGGCGTCCAGGAGAGGAAGACGATGTCTGACGTGATGAAGAGTGAGACGAAGAAAAAAAAGGGAAATTTCACCTCGTACAAACACGTGTTCAGTTTCATCAACACACTTAAAGTCGTTCCTTTTGTTTTTATAGAAACGTCGCCACGTTCACGTTGTGTTTTTAGCTCTATGTCTACGCTGTCGTCCACGCCGTCGTCCATCGCCACGCGTCTCCGTCATATTTATTTGTGTTTGCATGCGTTCGGGGACGACCTTGCTATTTATTGATGTGTGCAGAACCTACGAACCTAAGATGCATGCCCCGCCCCCAAGGCATTCAAAACCACTCAGTCGATGTCCAGCGTGTGAGTTTAAAGACTGACTGTTACTGTGTGTGTGTGTGTGTGTGTGTGTGTGTGTGTGTGTGTGTGTGTGTGTGCGATTGTTATGCTCTCCATCTGCAGCGATGGGAGATCTGTTGCCTTAAAAGAGTCCAGTTGAGCCTCCTCTCCTCCCTCGTTCTCTCCACCCGTCTGTCAATCATCCATTTCTCCACACACACACACACACACACACACTCCCATTCCCATCATCCTCCTGTTTTGCTCAGCAGGTAAAATGCAGGACCAGGATGCTACGGTGGCCCTGAGAGCTCAAGTTACTCTTGATTTTAACATTTTGATTAATATTATGTAATATTGACATATTCAATAATATTATTACTAATCTGAAGATTAACGACAAATTTCTGTAATACATGTTTGTTTATCCTCAAACGCCGCTGATGGGTCGTCAAACCAGAAACCATGGCAACGAGCAATGCAGGCGTGTGAAACGCAGCTTTTTTTGGTGCATTGAGCCTTCAGGGCCACTGTAGAACACACTTCCAGACAGAAAGACACACACATCTCACACACACACACACACACACATGGACACGTTGCATCAAGTGGAGGACTATGGAAACCACATGGAGGACCGGTCCTCTGTAGCAGAACCATATGGGACCGGTGACGGAGCGAGGAGGAGGAGGAGGAGGAAGTAGAGAATCTGATGTATCGTTCTCTGAATGTAAATACAGAACCTTGAGATTGTCATTTTTTTTATTTCCATGGCTTCTTTTATAAGATGATCAAATTGGTTTTTTTAAATATCTGTCTCTGTGTCTTCGCGTCCTCTTAGGTTTCCCCTCTCGTGTCCCTTTAGAAGCCCTGAGACATTTAGAGACGTTTAGCATCATAGCGAGGACCTTCCCTTCATCCACTTCCTTTCTAGCGCTTAGAGACGCAGCAGAGCTTATTATTGATTATTAAGACGGCATTAATGTTGGCAGTGCTCTTTTTTTATGGATGCAGAAATCAATCTTAATACTCGGAGGGTTTTGTTTGGGTTGTTTTTTTGTTTTTTTTTGCAGATGATGTGAAGCAGGAACCATCCGGGGAACTTCCTGTGTGTTTTTTGTTTTTAATATTAGCGGAGCAGAGAGAGAGACAGACAATACGAGAGAGAGACGGGCGATACGAGAGAGAGACGGGCGATACGAGTCGCTTCACACCGAGCAGACAGATTTTTATCAGCGTCAAGTGTCGAGGTCTACGTCGGCGAAGAGGACTTCCTGTTGAGGGCACCAGCTGTTCCCACCTCCACCCTTTTCCACTCCCGTTGCCTAGCAACCAGCTTCGGTTGACAAGAAAGAGAGCGTAGACGAAGTAGCTAACGGTATCTGATGAAAAAATGGAGCCAAAGATCGTATTTGATCCTTTTCATTTGATATTCCGATGGAGGAGATGAATTAGGACGCCGCTAACTGTGCTTACATCAGCCGACACCAACCAATAATATCATCGGTTAATCTGTTCAGCCATCTGATCACGTTCCTCCCAGCGTCTGGACATTGTTTTGAAGAATCTGCATTTTTTTTTAGTCAGGACGGAGATGATTTATTCCGGCTTAGCGTGGACGTACTCCTCGTTTGGATCACTTAACTCGCCATCCAACCCGAACAGGAAGTTTACTGAATGTTTACAGAATGTTTACAGGAAGTTTACAGAATGTTTACAGGAAGTTTACAGAATGTGTACAGGAAGTTTACAGTTCCTTGTCCTGGTTTGTGTTGGAATCCAAGGTGAAATCTCTGTCCGACCTTGTCAGACGTCTCCCGGGTCTCCAGCCGTCTCCCCGTCTGTCTCTCTGCTCCGGATGCTGACTGTACAGCGCTGTCTGTCTGCCTGCCTGTCTGTCTGTGTCGCAGCCTTCTTTTATACGTATCAACACGTTGGGGAGGGGGTAAAAAATCACAATATAAAAACAAGTAAAAACAAAAAAAAAGACAAAAAAATGTGGGTATAAATAATATCAATACTGCTATTGACAACAACAGTGCAATTATCAGTTATGGTGACAATGGGTTCATCGGTATCTCAGCAGGGAGGTGATTATTACAGTGGAGACAGCTGTGGGGGGGGTGGAGGGGTGTACTGCAATATTGAGGTGTGCTGATGTTGTACCTGCTTGTTGCATTGTGCACTGTTCTGTATCTGACACTAACCCAGACTGTCGACTAATAAAGAAACATGGCATATCCTGGATGTGTGTGTGCTTGTGTGTTTGTGTGTGTGTGTGTGTGTGTGTGTGTGTGTGTGTGTGCGTGTGTGTGTGTGAGTGTGTTCTGGTACGTCGGCCTTAGTGAGGACATGGAGATGTCTAAGTCCCGCCCCTTCCCTGTGGACCATCATGGGACCATCGGGGGCTCAAACGTGCCTGGGCACAGTACGAAGTGCTCCATGAGGTTCAGGATTAAGGACTGGGGGTGGATCGGGGGTTCAGGTTCCAGTACAAGTACCTCATGGTAGTACTTGATGCCCATGTATTCACTTCCCTCCACTGTTCCCTCATAGAGGCAGGCGGACCACGTGTGTGATGAAGTAGGAATGCAGGTGAGCAGGAAACTCTCACACACCTGCGTGTGTGTGTGTGCGTGTGTGTGTGTGTGACTGTAGGACGAGTGGTGAACACGTTTATGCAGATTTTTTTCCCTCTTTCTGTGTCAACGTTGTAGTGTTCCAATCACAAACTGGGATACCCCTGATTACATCACTATGACATCATCAGGGAGTGTTTCCATCCAACCGTTTTAGTACGCATTTTCCATTTGTGTGTTAAAAAATTGGAAATATCGTAAAAAGAGTTCAGACAGAATTTTGTTAATCCTGAATAGGAAATTGTGCCAGAGACGAATAATGAAAAAAACACAAAAAAAAAAACACAAAAGCAGAAGAAATAAAACAATCACCGGTGCAAAATAGAATAGAAGTAATAAATAAAATAAAATGCAACATAAGTCTATATAATATAAATATATTATGATATATTATCAATTATATAAGAGGTAATACACCAGTGTCTAATAGAATGATTATAAAATATACATTTAGTGAAATAAATTCTAAAAAATACCAAAATAGAAAAACAATATTTGCCAAAGAAAATTAAAAAAATGGAATAAACACCGAAAAGAAAATTAAAAGTGATTGCATCTTTAACAGCACGCGGCTCATAAACACGACAGTTTCTGCTCGTCGCGCACGCGCACGGAATCGTGCTCGTGGCAGGAAGCAGAGGACAGAGGCGTGGTGGATGATGGGAACAATTAGATCGGGACAAGTCGGAGCGGTTTGAGGAAGGAGAGGGGTTAAACCCGGAGGACGAGTTCCCGTGTGTGTGTGTGTGTGTGTGTGTGTGTGTGTGTGTGTGTGTGTGTGTGTGTGTGTGTGTCTGGAGGGACACTAAACCGGATGGAGAACTCTTGAAGACCAGGACCAGCACTTTGGGACTCCAACTTGCCTGCACCGGCAGCGGACAGCAGCGGAGGCAGAACCTGGTGGTGTGACATTCTCACACACACACACACACTGACACACACTCGCGTTCAAACCGGGAGGATGAGCGGAGCGGCGATTACGCAACAGGGGACGGATCCGCAGGGGGGCGCGAGGAGGACGCTCCGGTTCCAGCGTCCGCACGGTGAGTGACGGCGACACACACACACACACACACACACTACTTCCTCTTTAATTCAGCCATCCGTGTAGCAGCGCGTGCGCGACCCCGTGACGCAAAGGGTTGATCACTCATTGATTATCTCGCGTGGTTTACCCCCCCGTCCTCCGGGAGCTTATTCAAAGTTTAAATGAGGTAATTCTGCCGCACGTGCGCTCTGCAGCCCCCCTCTTTCACACGCACACACGCGCGCGCACACACATATGTCTGCGCCGTTATGTAAGTTATGGCGCGCGAGCTGCCCAACTTCTGGAACAGCGTGTGCTGCCGGACGCGACCCTGCGGCAGCGGCGGCCGCGTGCGGGGCGGATGTGGAGCGCGGAGGGGTCCGGGGAGGGGGGCGCGTGGCTGCTCTGCGGGCTCTGGCCCGTCTATTTTGGGAGAGAGGGCTCGCGCCGTGACGACGAGGGCGACCCACGTGTCTCCTCTCTCTCTGCCCGAAAAAACAAATGGAGGCCAAGAAGGAGAGCGTGCCAGCGGCGCGGCGCGTGCGGTGCGAGAGCACAGGTGAGCTTCACCAGCAGACAGATGGATAAACCTTTTAATCACGCACGCGCACGCACACACTGCATGGCATGAGATGACTCGAACGCTGCTTCATGTGACGTCATCCGTGAGCGCATTGTGGTCATTATATTAAGGAGGACTGCTACTGGTCAGTGCTGCGTTCACGGGCTCATTTTTTCTTCACAATATTTCACAACTACAGCTGAATTGAAGTTAAAGGTTGGACACAAAAATCACGATAAGCTTATAAAATCTGAATTAATATCAGAGATTTAACAAAGTGCTACATATTATTTAATGATTAATGATAATCATCATTTAAAATGCTGTCACAATGAAAGTACCCCCTCCCGCCGGAGCTCCGACTGCCGGTCGAAGGGGGGCAGCGGGGCCGGATCTGGGTCTGTCCATGGTGGGCTGGTCGCTCAAGTGTCGGCCTTTTATTATTTGAACTATTAAAATTTAAAAAAACCTTTTGGTAACAATTGCTTCTTCAGTCCACTAGATGGGGCTGAGTCCTCAGGATTGGACTATGTAGACTGGAGTAAACAGTTCGGTTGTTCTGGTGCATGAATCAGCATTAATGATGGTTTTTATGTGTCGGTCGCTGGTCAGTCCGTCTGCTTGACTGTCAAACACTTCACACAAGTGAGATGAAAACTGAATCTCATCGGTATAATTTGCAGTTAAAAATAAGGTGAGAAATCGCAATAATGGGCATATTTCGAAATGTTTAAAATCAAAAAAAATTGCAATGATATGTTATTATAACTACATATCTCGATGATATGGTATTTTAACTAAATATTGCAGTATCATAACTAAATATGTTGATGATATCGTATAGTAAATAAACATTGTGTTGATATGGTATTGTAACAAAATATCGTGATGATATCGTATTTTAACGAAATATCGCAATATAGTTTCATAACTAAACATGGTGATGATATCGTATTTTAACGAAATATCGTAATATAGTTTCATAACTAAACATGGTGATGATATCGTATCATAAATAAATATTGTGATGATATTGTATCAAATAAATATATAGATATCGTATTGTAAATAAATGTCGTGATGATATCGTACGGGGCCTGAATCCCGGCCTTATAAACCGTTGCAACTAAATGTGGAAAATAAACCGAATTCTAATGTGAATCTCAACCTTTTTAAACAGAACCGGACAAAATGTCCTGACATCTAAAAAATGTCCTCACTCTGTCGTCAAACCTTTTCAGTCCTCACAATGTTGCAAGAACAAGAACACACACACACAGGGCCGGTTTATGACGACTAGACGTCATGTGACACGATTGTAAAGGAGCTGCTCGGGGGCAAAGTTTAGAGTTGCGCTCGCTGATTGGTGGATGACATCATCCTGGGCTTTAACCGGGGAGGTCGAGATGACTGACAGGTGATCCGACCAATCACGCGCACTCCTTCAGGTGTGCCTAACTTCAAGCCACTCAAACTCCTCCCCCCGCTGACGTCCTGTGAGAAGCTTCAAAAATCTGTACTCTCACCTGGAGAGCTCCTTTTTAACCTGCTCCTCCCGTTACACACACACACACACACACACAGAACAGAACAGGGGTTTTATACACACACTCACACACACACACACACACTCGGCTGTTGAAGCCATGTCACAAACACTCACTCAGAACCCTCTGGAGAAAACCTGGGGTCCCTGGATGAAGAGTCGGCTTAGTCAACGCAGAGGCTGTGAGTACACACACTTATACACACTACCTGACACACACACACACACACACACACACACACACACACCACCACCGCTCTGACATGGTTTCACTTTGAGATGAACATGTTGATGCTTGTGGATTGAAGCCGTGTCGGGTGGTTTCCTGAGCGGATCACGTCTGCAGAGCGTGGCGTCCGGACGGCCGTTCACCCCGAGAGTTCACCATGACGACGCAACTCTTTCTTTTCATTTTTCTTCTTCAACCTAAACGACGAACCTCCAACACTTTGTCATGATTAAATGTCAGGATTGGCATTTTGTTGTGTAAAAATGATGGAGCTTCAACTTGTTTTTACCTTCTTTTTTTTTCACTGCTGTGGAAGAAGTAAAGTCAGACCCTTTACTTGGGAAAAACAAATACTCCAGTATAAGTACAATTCCAGAAGTACTGATTTAAATGCATCTGATTCTGACTTTATTAGATTATTGATTGGAGCAGAATGTTACTCTTCAGCTACGTCAAGGCTTGTTTTAGCTTTTAATTTTTTTATCCTGTTTGAATTGGACGATGAATTACACATATGATGATTTTCAATATTAAAGATAAATTATTTTGAAAAGCGACTCTTTTTTTAGTGTGAGTGACATCACAGTACCAAACCGAGACATCGTCACTTCAGAGAGACGTCTTTCTTCACGACGTGTAAAATCATCTTTTAAATTAATTCATGACACCATTCAAAAAGGTTAAAAAAATATTTGTCTCTCACAACCGATGATCGTACATTATTTAAAAACATTAGGTCCCATGGTCGTCCACTAGATGGGGCTTGACCTAGCAACCTCGGGGTTTGACCGCAACCTCAGGGTCTGGCCCCTACCTCGGGGTCCGGACCCTCCAAAAGGGTCACCAGATAAATCTGAGGGTTGTGAGGTGATTAATGGGAGAGAAGAAGAAGTAACACTATTTAAATGAATCAGGAAGTCTGTTCAGGTTAACTTACCTTCCGATCATGTGACTTCCATTGACCTTCATCTCACGGGGTTTGTGTGTTTCAGCCTCGGTGCCCCAGTTCACCAACTCCCCCACCATGATCGTGATGGTCGGACTGCCGGCGAGAGGGAAGACCTACATCTCTAAAAAGCTCACCAGATACCTGAACTGGATCGGCGTTACGACCAAAGGTATCACGTGACCCACGCTCGGGTTGACTGCAACAATTTGTAATCAGGTTAACGAGGGCCAGTGTGCACGTGTGAACCCAATAAACCAGTTTCATTGAACAAAAATGGAATTCATCAAAATGATAACAAAACTTAAGACAAGTGGAATCGTAATCTTTGAGCTTGTCGTCATGATTTCCTCCTGATTTAATTAACGCCTAATTAAACGGTTGATTTCTAGCATTCCTTTGTTTTGTCATCATTTCCTCTTTTGTGCTGCAGTGTTCAACGTCGGCCAGTACCGACGGGACGCCACGCGGTCCTACAACAGCTTCGAGTTCTTCAGACCCGACAACACCGAAGCCATGAAGATACGCAAGTACGAGCCCTCAGCTCTGGTCACATGACCCCACACACACACATGAGCACACACGTCTCCGCTCCTTAAACCGATCAAACGTGAATGAGTTAACGTTTCCTTCCTGTCGGGACGATCAGGGCCTGTGCCGTCGCCGCCCTGAAGGACGTCTGCGACTACTTCACCAAAGCGCTCGGCCAGATTGTGGTGAGTTGGAGACCGTAAAAGCTGTGATAATCTACTTTATATATTTAAAAGGTTCAAAGGTCGCAGATCCTGCTGTGGGAGGGCACGATGTCACATGATCATCCACATCGAGATCACAAGAGAGGAAATAATAGAAGAATAGAATAAAAACTTTATTTATGTTATATATTTAATCCATTTCTCCCATTTTTCTTCAAGTGAATGAACTTGATTATTATCATTTTTGTTTTTAAATGTATTTATTTTATTCACGTATTTATTTTAATGGTCTGTCACTGATGTCATTCGTCCCCGTCAGGTGTTTGACGCCACCAACACCACGCTGGAGCGCAGAGAGGTCATCCTCGGCTTCGCCAAGGAAAACGGATACAAGGTTCACTCTTGATTTTATTCTGGAACAAAACCAGAAAACTCAATTACTGACAACTCTGATTCTCTCTCTCTCTGTCTCTCTCTGTCTCTCGCCCAGGTTTTCTTCATCGAGTCGATATGTGACGATCCAGAAATCATCGCTCAGAATATTAAAGTAAGTGAAGTGTGTGTGTTTGAAAAATAAAACATTTTTAAACACCATTTCCCTGTGAGAACATCGTTTCCAGGTCGTTTTCTGCTCGAGCAAATCATCACTATTTTAATAGATTCAGGGAAATCAATTCAAATCAACGACTCGTCTAAAAGGAGCCGTAATAGAGAGAAAGTAACTTTTAACAGTCTCGTCTTGTTCTCGGAGAACGTTGGAGGCAACAGGAAGTCCTTAGTCCCGCCCCCCCACTGGGCAGATTACATCATCGCTTTGTTAATGTACGTTTACCCCGACCCCCCCGAGCCAGCGCTCCAAGACTTAAAACGAACCGTTTTGGAAAAGCCCCAAAAAAGAGTCTTGACTTCCTGAGTTCTTGGTCCTCGAAGGTAAAATCTTCAGTCTCCACTTTGGTTACAGAAATGATTAATTATATATAAACAATGTGCATCTTGAATGATCAGGCTCACTTTTTAAAAACGCAATCAAAACCGCACTTAAAGACCTAAAAGCAGTGTTGGATCATGGGAGGTTGTTGTTTTCATTGCAGATGGCTTCTCCTTCATCTGGTTAAAAAAAGTGTGTCAGCAAAAATGTTAATTTCTCAGGAACAAAAACGAATAAAACGCATAATTAGATTGATTAAAATATAGTGTATGTATATGTATTTCTAGCTTTTTCAAGCCACTCGTGCCGATCATGGAAACTGATTAAATTATTATTATTTTAATAATAAAATCCTGTATCATTCTCACGACCATTAATATATATAACATCGGTGTCATCATGTTTTAGACCTTTAAATGCAGAAAAGTTACATAACATCCCTTTAAGTGGAATGTTTATGTCGTCTAAATGTTTGGAAGAACCGAATGTTGTCGTACGAGGCCTGTTGCGCCCCCTACTGGTGGACATGACAGCTGTACGTGTCTCCACGCAGCAAGTGAAGCTGAGCAGCCCCGACTACGTGGACTGTGACAAGGAGGAGGCCGTGGCCGACTTCCTGAAGAGGATCGACTGCTACAAGCTGACCTACGTCCCGCTGGACGAGAACAAGGACAGGTGATGCAGTATATACATTTTTATATATATATATATATATATATATTAAAGTTTTATAAAACGTCAGTATCATCTGCATATAGTGAAATGTATGTTCTCGTCTCTATGCAGGAACTTGTCTTACATCAAGATCTTCAACGTGGGCAGCAGATACCTGGTAAACCGGGTCCAGGACCACATTCAGAGCCGGATAGTCTACTACCTCATGAACATCCACGTCACCCCGAGGTCCATCTACCTGTGTCGCCACGGAGAGAGCGAGCTCAACCTGGTGGGCCGCATCGGGGGCGACTCTGGGCTGTCGTCTCGCGGGGCGAAGGTTCGTGTTTGATGTTTTTACGTATTTAAAACTGAGCTCGCTAGCAAAGGGATGATTTCAGGGAAAACTCCCATGATCCTCCTGTTCATGATCCAGTATTAGAGATCAATGAGCTACGGTCCAGATCGGCCCGCCAAAGTTTCATGATGACTTGACTCTGTGTGGGAGGAGCCTCTCCACACACACACACACACACACACACACACACACACACACACACAGTGATCCAAAAATAACTGAAGTGTGTGTGTGTGTGTGTGTGTGTGTGTGTGTGTGTGTGTGTGTGTGTGTGTGTGTGTGTGTGTGTGTGTGTGTGTGTGTGTGTGTGTGTGTGTGTGTGTGTGTGTGTGTGTGTGTGTGTGTGTGTGTGTGTGTGTGTGTGTGTGTGTGTGTGTGTGTGTCAGTTTGCCAGTGCCCTGGCGTCGTACCTGCGTGGACAGTCCATCAGCGAGCTGAAGGTGTGGACGAGCCACATGAAGAGGACCATCCAGACCGCCGAGGCTCTCAGGGTCCCCTACGAGCAGTGGAAGGCCCTCAACGAGATCGACGCCGTGCGTGTTTCTAACAATATAGTCATAATATACATAATATATACATAATATATAATAACGTTGTCCGCTGCTTGTGGCTGACAGCGTCTCTGTGTTTGCTGCCTCAGGGCGTTTGTGAGGATATGACGTACGAGGAGATTCAGGAGAATTTCCCAGAGGAGTTTGCACTGAGGGACCAAGACAAGTATCGCTACCGCTACCCTAAAGGAGAGGTGAGGCCGGAGCCGGCAACGGGGTCCTTCAAGTCCTTCACCCCCCCCCCCCCCCCCCATGTTCCAACTCATTTCACTTCCCCGGCGTTTCTGCCACCGTGATTCACAAAAGAAAACAAGATCCTGAAATGATAAAAAAAAAGACTTCATTTTAATAAGTAATTTATTTGAGATATTAGCTCATTATTCGGAGATGCTGACTCGTTATTTGAGATGCTGACTCGTTATTTTGAGATGCTGACTCGTTATTTAAAGATGCTGACTCGTTATTTTGAGATGCTGACTCGTTATTGTGAGATGCTGACTCATTATTTAAAGATGCTGACTCGTTATTTTGAGATGCTAACTTGTTATTTTGAGATGCTAACTCGTTATTTTGAGATGCTAACTCGTTATTGTGAGATGCTGACTCGTTATTTGAGATGCTGACTCGTTATTGTGAGATGCTGACTCGTTATTTGAGATGCTGACTCGTTATTGTGAGATGCTAACTCATTATTTTTTAGATGCTAACTCGTTATTTGAGATGCTGACTCGTTATTGTGAGATGCTGACTCATTATTTAGAGATGCTGACTCGTTATTTTGAGATGCGAACTCGTTATTTTGAGGTGCTGACTCGTTATTTTGAGGTGCTAACTCATTATTTTGAGCTGAACCTGTGTGGACGGTTTGTCTCGGTCCCCCCACTAGTCTTACGAGGACCTGGTCCAGCGCCTGGAGCCGGTCATCATGGAGCTGGAGAGGCAGGAGAACGTTCTAGTCATCTGTCACCAGGCCGTTATGAGATGTCTGCTCGCCTACTTCCTGGACAAGACCGCTAGTGAGAGAAGCCACATTAATTTACAGTAACATCTCTCTGATTAGACACCATCTTTGAAATTATCGTCCATATATATATATATATATATATGTGGGTAGATACTTTCCAAGATTCCAAGGGAAATTCACATATAATTATGAATGAAATATGAGTTCTCTGTCTCTGTGTTTCAGATGAGCTGCCGTACCTGAAGTGTCCTCTGCACTCGGTCCTCAAACTCACCCCGGTCGCCTACGGTCAGTCTCTCTCTCTCTCTCTCTCTCTCTCTCTCTCTCTCTCTCTCTCTCTCTCTCTCTCTCTCTCTCTCTCTCTCAGCATCACGACTCTTCTCTTCTGTCCTCTCAGGTTGTAAAGTGGAGTCGGTCTTCCTCAACATTGAAGCTGTCAACACACACAGAGACAAACCAGTGGTACGTTTCTTTGTTTTCACAAACAGATAGAGGGCAGGTGTTTTAATAAGACATAAGTCATGCCTTTTTATTCTTCTACAAAACACTGAACATATGACAGCAGCCATTTTTAATTAGATTAAAAGTACTTTAACAGTAATGACATGAGAAGAGCTGCAGTATGAGATGATGATCCAAATACACAGGGTTTTGTAGAGATTTGTAGTTCTATGGAGATTTGTAGTATTAGAGATGTATAGTTTTATAGAGATTTGTAGTTGTATAGAGATTTGTAGTATTAGAGATGTATAGTTTTGTAGAGATTTGTAGTTCTATAGAGATTTGTAGTATTAGAGATGTATAGTTTTGTAGAGATTTGTAGTTCTATAGAGATTTGTAGTATTAGAGATGTATAGTTTTATAGAGATTTGTAGTTGTATAGAGATTTGTAGTATTAGAGATGTATAGTTTTGTAGAGATTTGTAGTTCTATAGAGATTTGTAGTATTAGAGATGTATAGTTTTGTAGAGATTTGTAGTTCTATAGAGATTTGTAGTATTAGAGATGTATAGTTTTGTAGAGATTTGTAGTTCTATGGAGATTTGTAGTATTAGAGATGTATAGTTTTGTAGAGATTTGTAGTTCTATGGAGATTTGTAGTATTAGAGATGTATAGTTTTGTAGAGATTTGTAGTTCTATAGAGATTTGTAGTATTAGAGATGTATAGTTTTATAGAGATTTGTAGTTCTATGGAGATTTGTAGTATTAGAGATGTATAGTTTTGTAGAGATTTGTAGTTCTATGGAGATTTGTAGTATTAGAGATGTATAGTTTTATAGAGATTTGTAGTTGATTAGAGATTTGTACTTTTAGAGAGATTTGAACCAATAAATCGAAGTGTAACCTTTTTAAAAAATGCCATTGAAGGTTTAAAGTGTTTTGTTTTTTGGTCTCGTTCTCAGAACGTGGACGTGGACAGAGACCCTGTGGAGGCTTTGGAGACGGTCCCAGACCACATCTAGAGGAAACAGGGAGCCGGTCTCGTCCCCCGTCCCGTCCCCCCCCCCCATGTGGCCTTTCTTTTTAACTAAAGTCATCGTAGTGTTCACTGTTGTTGTCAAATGGAAAGCCGCTGTGATCCGGGGAAGATGAGACATTTCCCCCGCCGCGGCGGCAGACCTTCGTTGTAAAAGCACTTTCCGATGCCGACGTGAAGACGCGGCTTCTTTTACTGTGAAAACGGCCGCTGAACGCCGTCGTGTCTCCGTCTCTCCTTCCTTATGTTGCATCACTCGGACGAACGCATCACACGTCATGTCGTTGTCGTCTCCATCACAGAGAAGCCGACCGGCCGGTAGGAAGTCTGTTTTTATGAGTCACAGTGGTGCAAACAGGAAGTGGGTTTTAACAGGTAACGGTGAGACTTTAGGGCACAGTTTGACATTTTGAGGGATTATAAATGTGTTGACTTACATTTATTCACATTCTTACAGGTAGCACACTAACGTCATTATGAAAGGTAGCCTATTTAAATGAATACTTGAATACAGAGATGCACTTCCTCAGGCTGCATGCTGTTAGTTAGGAATTGCTTGACAGCGTCACTATTTGTCAAAGTCGCCTGGAGAGTCTCTGCCCATTGAACCAAGTAGCAGCGCGTAATGTAGCGACTCGCCAGGCTCCCTTCTTTCACCACATCACGTATTGCAGAACGGCTCCACGTCTCCGGGAGCGGATCAGTGAGGTAGATGTGGAGGTGGAGGAGGTGCATCTTTGTAAGTGTTATGAAGCTGAGATCTGCAGGTTGACACACTAAACAGTATGAAACCATCATTTCTCATCATCTAATCTGAAGCTAGAATAACTCACTAACACTAATCTGTGTATTTCTAAACTCTTACTTAAACTTGAACCAGCCTTGAAGTCGGACTCATTTTCACACACAGGAAGTCCATCGCACAAGAATCCAAATCACGCTGCTTATAGGTTCTTCTTCCTCGGGGGTTGGACGTGGTCGTCGTCATGGCGACGACTCCAGCGTTAACACTGAAAAACCACCGTTTGACACCTTTTAACTGCTCGAATACCTTGATGTGCCTCATGTTAAAGACACATGAGTCTATGCAACACACACACACACATATATATATATATATACAGTATGTATATATATCTATATACTGTATATATATATATATATATATATATATATACACATTCATTCAGCACGATTAAAAGGCATCTATGAGTCGTTAAACCGTCCCTCCTTTTTAGTTGTTTCTTAATGGTTTAACTTGAAGTTCATTTAAAAAAAGGGACAGTGTGTATTGATGAAAAGAATGTTAAATATACAGGATTATAGCCAAACGGCCACTTTTCATCCTGGTCCCTACAAGTTAAAAAATAAAACAAATCAAGAGTAAACCATCACAACAGACAATTACAGAAATGACAGATTTTTTAAACTGTTTGGAAAATGAGGCGAGTTTGTCTGTTGCTCTTTATCGTCACTTTATCTTGAAATCTGTCATTTTGTCTCTTTTTTTTGTGAATAATGAGTTTTAGATTTGATCCTCTGACGAAGCCGATGAGCTCATATAAACGTGTCGATCTGCCTCTTTTTAAACGTGAAGCGGCTTCGTGATGCCGGTCAAACCCCAGATGACCCTCCCTTCTTTGTGTCACCCGGGGGAATGATTAATATATAAATATATAAAAATACAATCTTCTCAGGGTACCTTTTAGTTTTTAGAGTTTTTAGAGTGTACATACACGCGTCTGCTTCTTTCCACATAATGTGACCTTTTTAAAAACATTCAGTTTGTTGTTCAGTGATCAACGGTGTCAAACCTGGAAACGTGCTTCTGTCTAAATGTGTAACTTGTGCAATAATGACGAGCGTCCTGAGAGGGAATCGAACCATCGTAGTTAATTTAAAAAAAAAGATTCTCCGTCGGTGATGTTGAAAAAATATTTTTATTTTCTGAACTTGGAACAAACTTTTTAAAGACCAAGCAATTAAATAAAAACACAAATGAAAACCCAATGAATTGTGTTCACGTGTGTTTGTTTGTAATATTAAATGTTGTTTTAATAAAAAACAAAACCAGACTCGACGGACTGAAAGGTACAAGTATGAACACAAAGAGGATCACAGACAGTTTAAAACGTAACGGTAGATTTGACAAAAAGTAAACATGTTGATCACGAAGCTTCTCTCTTTCAGCATCAATACCAAAAATAAATAAAAAGAGAGAAAGTAACACACGGACGATCATCTCTGGCTGCTGGTGCTGGCCTGTGAGGAGGAGGTGGTGGAGGAGTGGGCGTCTCTGTACTGCTGGCTCCAGCTGTGAGGCTCCTGTTCATGAAGCTGAGATCAAACACAAAGTCCTTGTGAGGTACAAATACTCGCTTACAAGTACAACAGCAGTGTATTCTGTCACCGACGTCCCAAATATTCAAATTTGCACTTTTTTCTTTTGGAAAATAATGCATATTTTGTGTTTTTCCTCATTGAAAAAAAATCCGGGGTGTTTATACTTTATATCTATGGTTAGGTCTGAAGTTCTTGAAAAGACTTGATGCGGTGAAAGTGAATACAAATATTTGTTATGTTTGTATTACACTTATGAGAGGGGCTGTTTT
This sequence comes from Eutrigla gurnardus, assembly GCF_963514095.1. Taxonomy (NCBI): domain Eukaryota; kingdom Metazoa; phylum Chordata; class Actinopteri; order Perciformes; family Triglidae; genus Eutrigla; species Eutrigla gurnardus. The sequence goes on along the minus strand of NC_139922.1, from coordinate 25,573,658 downwards.
GGGTAAAGAGTGTAACTTAATTTTAAAGGGTTTGATGCAGCAGAGAAGCTGGGATGGAGGATCATCTGATTCTTCACCCATTTCAACCCACGATTCATTGCGTGCTCATTGAAATTACTACGTTCCATCTCTAACGTATCTAAGCGAACAGAAACAATGACCCGTCTGGTTTCAGAGACCGCTCGGTGTGACCTTCGTGACCTCGAAGGAATGCGGACGCTGAACTGGGACACAAACCACAGATGTACCTGAGCCATGAAGTCCAGGATTTTGATTTTGGACACTTCCACGTCGGCACGTTGACCCCATCGAAACTCATGCTCCACCGGCTCAGTGTGAGGGATCCGCGCGTACTCCAGGTACCTGCATGCACACACACACACACGCACACACGCACACACGCACACACACACACACACACGTTTATTTTCTTATATCGTTGGGTGCAGCCCAACTATTTAAAAATGTCGGGTTCGTGCAGCACACAGAGTCCACAGGTGGAGATTCTCTGACCAATCAGTGGTCAGCGACGTTTTAACTCCACCTTCTAGTCTCGGCTCACTCTGAACCTCGTCTGTTCTATCCCTGACATTTGCAGATAGAAAACCAAAAAAAAAAGTTGTATCTTAAATGGAAAATATTATGTGAGGAAAACAGAAACAGACAGAATAATAATAATAATAATAATAATGCTGATCAATGTTGGGAGTCTGTGCTGGACCAGACTCTCTCATGTGGTCTGGTCTCTTGCACTTCTCCCGTTGCTCTGTGGTGTGGTATAAACCAGAGTCTATGGTCTGACTGACACTGGCTCTGATCACACCAGCTGGGGGATTTGAACCTACGACCATCTGATCACACGTCTAACGGCTTAGACGACTGAGCTATCACCCGGCTCAGAACCAGACAGGTAGAAGAGGGAGGGGTTTACCTGCACAGGTGAGTGCTTCTTAATCAGAAAGACAGTTCTTTTGCATGTTTAATAATATGATACTCTGCTTTTACATGTCGATAGTGAAGCCTGAACCCCCGACGAGGCCGCTCTCATCAGTCTTACCTTTGACGTACAAACTCGTCCGTGACGACCTTCTTCACGTCGCCGAACTCCTCGTGCTTCTCTCTGGAGTCGGAGAGGGAAAAGAGAGAAGAAGATTCCCCGTCGTTAACGGCCCAGGACAGAATGAGCTGGCGCTACGTAACGTTTCCTTACCCGGGGTCCACGCGCAGCTTCTTCAGGACGCTCCAGATCAGGTCTGCAGCACAGAACACAACATTCAGTGATCGGAGAATGAACAGGGTTCCTACACCTTTTCCAAAGTCAAAGTCAAGCACTTTTCAAGGATTTCCAGCACCCGTACCACCTCTGAACAGAGTTCTGCAGGGATGACGTATTAAAACCAATGAGATTTAATAATCTGTGGCAAACAAACGTTTATGAGATTTATACGTTTTGTTCGTAGACTTCTCAAATGAACGCCACTTTTATGATTTTAAATGTGATGGAACAAAAACATTAAATTCTCATCATCATTCCCGCAGCGCTCCGCTGAGAAACGAGCAACTAACAGTCGGAAGCTCTCACTCACTTTCTCTGACGAGTCCCCCTTTCATGAAGATGACACTCAGGATCACGAACAGCAGACCCATCTTCGGATCGGTCGGTCTGCTGCACACAAACACGGAGAAAACAACGCTCTTCATGAAAGTGCATGATGGCTTAAAACGTTCATACGAATACCGACATGAATGAGTACAATGATTAAAAATGTGGCTCGGGACATTTACCTGATCGGTGTAGTTCCCTCAACTGTCTCCAACTTATTGATGAGTATGTAAATGTGATTTTTGGTGTCGATTTCAACCATTTTAAGGCCGAACACCTGTTTCAAAACAGTGAAAACTGTTGTTTTTACTGTGATATTTATTCAACGTGACACCATTCAGCTGCTCGGACTGAACGAACCTGGTCAAAGATACCAGACGCTCTCTTCATGATCTCGGGGAAGACGTTCCGGTACTCCTTCACCACGTGCTTCACGAGGTCTGAAAAGACAGGAAACGGGGACGTGATGGATGCTGAACTTGGCGGCGTCGGCTTTTGCTCGGCGTGTGCGCGCTCGTACCCGCTCGGCGTACAGGAATCTTCTTCTGGTTCCTCACCAGGAAGTACTGCACCACCTCGGCCGTCTACGGGACGGTGAATAAACCGTTAAAGAAGTAAAAAGAAAATCCACTTTTATGACTGACAACTATTTTCATCATCTGTTCATCATCCAAAGTCATTTTTCATGCAGAAATGTCAGATAATGCTGTTTTTAGTCCCTCAAATATGGAGATCTTCTTTCCTCTGTTCTATCATAGATGTCATCACATAGAACACACATTTCATGCACTTTAATCTAAATCCAAACACTTTTCAAACCTTAAAAACACCACATTAAAACTCAAGTGTTTTCAAGGATTTCCAGCACCCGTACCAACCCTGAATAACCCTCTCTCACCTTCTGGTCCACCTGTGCAGGTGTGAGCTTCTCCAGGCCTCTCTGGACCTGCAAGGTACTCGGCTGAGTGAACGTTGTGTTGTCTTCTTCCTCCTGAGTCCCCGACGGGCCCGATTGTCTCTACAATCAATAACATGGTTGTCGTCATCAACAGGAAGGGTGACACTCGTGTTGGCATGGAAATATTTATGTTCCTAACGGGGAAAATTTACCACTTATCAAATGTGAATACTTTATCTTTGTTGTATATGATAGTAATAGTATATATGGGTGATTTGAGGACGTCACCATGGACCCAGAGAATGTATTACGGGTGTTTATCCCCTATTTCATACACTAGATCAGAGATCTTCAACAGGGGGTCTGGGACCCCTAGAGGGTCCGCAGAGTTCCTGCAGGGGGTTCCCGAAATTATTTGATCCCAAACATTTTTCGTCAGTATTTTAAATGTCAAAAAAATAAAAACTCGCGTGAATACAACCTATATTAAGCAAATAAAAATCGTCCTGTTTAATATTTAGTTGAGAAATGCATGGACATACATGGAACTATAGGCTGCACTACACATTATTATTGGTTTAATAAGGAACAGTTTTATAGGATATGTAATAGATAGTCCCTCCAACGGGTCTCTGTAGGCCTTGGGGGATCTATAGAGACCCGGATATACGTTATATTTTTGTATATAGTAGTAGTAGTACAGACAGTATGTGTATGTATATATATATATATATATATACTGTACTACTATGGAACTTCTATTGTGTCCTGAATAAAGTTAATTATTATTATTATATGACACACCAGGTTTGTACAAGAAGGCTGTTTTCACATTCATCTGCTGAAGTGAGTCTCTGATTTATTCAGACAAATACTGTTGTTTGAGTTGTGTTGCTCTTGATCGTCACTTCATCTTTGAACTCGGTGATGTTGTCCCTGTTTGAGGGGTTCAGTGTCCTGTAGGAATACTTAGTTTATTTGTGTTTTACTGATGTGATTGTTCAGTTGTTGTATTCATTTCTGAATACCGGTTAATTTGTTCAAAAGCTTCATCTAGGCGTTATTTCCTCTCCACACCAGGGACTCTCCGGGTGAAACGAGGCCGCGTGTGGACGCCCTGAACCCGGCTCGGAGGAGGAGGAGGGGGGGCGTGAGTCGGTTCCTACCGTGTGGACTCACCTTGCTCTGGGAGGAGCGCTGCGTGCTGGACGGCCTCTTCCTCTTCGACATGGCGGCCTGATAAAAAAACAATCCCCGGTCAGGTCAGCGGGGCTTCACGGGGGGCTTTTCACGGACAAAAACGCGGAGTTTACCGGGCAACGAGAAGGACACGGAAGTGGAACACACGGGGAATGCTAAAAAAAAGCTAACGAAGCGCTAAATGGACGTTTTTAAAACAAAACGTCTAATTAAAATAACCTTCAACACTCACTTCCAAGTCTCTAAAATAGACGTTTGAATTATTCAGCAGTGAAAAACAGCTTGTCACTTTGTTTAAATGCAAATAAAAACAAACACCCCTCTACAGTCGTTTCCAAACGGTCCCGCCTTTCCGCTCTGTAGTCGCCTGTTGATGACGTGCAATAGAGGGCGCCGGATTTTTTTGTTTTTGTTTTTTTGCTTTATTTAAACGATTGCAAAATACAGGATAGGACCACGATACCGAAGCGGAAGCAGGAAGTAACGGCGCCATGGGTCCTTTCGGAGCGAAAAAAATGAATGGTGTTCAATGGACGGAAAATAATTATTATCTGATCCCCCGGTCGTTATGCCTTGGATTACACAAATGTTGTTTATAGGCTTAAATTATAATTTTCCATGTCAAGAGTTTGATCGTTTATTGTGCAATTCTTCAGTTAAAAATCATTGAGAAAACACAATGATAAAGACTACATGTTGTGTCGCGTATGTGACGTCACGTCATCGCCATCTCCCCATCGGCGAAGTTGAGGCTCTCCACATGACCCGACTTATAGTGGTTCTCCCCCCTTTCGATACTTTTATTCTGCCCTTGGAAAAAAGCGGTGAAGTGGAGCAGAGAAACAGCCATCTCGGCGGACTTCGGACTCGGCGGGTGGTGACGTATATCATTCGCGACGAGAACAGCGAGGAGCTGTAGTTCACAAAGCGGCTCACACAAAACCTAACTTTATCAAAACTCTTCGCGCTTAATTGTCGTCTTCTTTGCGTGAAAAATTTTCTTTAAATATCACAAAGAACATATGTGAAATCCATGGCACAATTCAAACGGGACCAGAAAATAATTTGTATCTACCCATTGAATCGCATTGATATTTTTTTGCTTTTGAGGACCCATGTCCCGGAAATGGAGGGGCGGGACTTCACCACTCTATGGACAACAAACAGCACGTTTAGTAGAACATGCTAATTTCTTGTGTGAGTCTAATATTTAACGCTACATCGTGAGCTGTTTGTTGTGCAATTAAAGTTACATCTGTTAACAAACATAACTCATTTGGTTGATAATATTAATAATAATCATAATAATTACAGTTAAAGAGGTTATTTATATAGACCTTATCAAAATGAGAATTTACCCTATGGTGTGCTTTAAGAGGCAGACAATTAAAAAAAACAACCCAAATACACATTTAATACAGTACAACTGTCAAACTTTACTTATGTGCACTAGATTTTCTGATACTACTTCAACAGCAGATACACTACTATACCATATAGTGTTATACATACATTATGTTCATACATTACTTATATTCAGTGGCATTATTTTATACTTTATATTTTTATACTTAAGATAAGATAGTCCTTTATTCGTCCTGCAGTGGGGAAATTTACTTATTTGACTCTTTGTTCTCTTTCTCTTATAAAGCAACTACAGCTGTACAATTACGAGGGTTTACTAAAGTATTCTGATTCTGAATTCCACAGATATTTATGAACAAATCTACAGATCGCATCTAACAGGATGTAACTTTTTCTATGACTTCCTGTCAAATCTTCAAAGGCCGATGGAAACTGTCCACTGACAATTTGATTTAATAGACATTTTACAAAATAATATAATAATAATAATAATAATAATAATAATAATAATAATAATAATAATAATATAAGTTATATTAAATTATATTTTCTCTAACTTATTTGTTTGGAAATATATATATATATATGGTCATTATTATTATTATTAGTTGTTTGTTTTTTTATTTTATGTATTTTGTTTAGTTTGTTTTAAACGTATTTGATCCACACTCCATACCAGTAGGTGGCGGTAATGAACTGACAATAACATCGAAAGAAACACGAAAGGAACACGTAGGAGTAAACTAATGAACTTAAATACCTCACATAAGATATAATTGTTAGTTTAAGTAGAATCTCCAGTATTTTAATTTTTCTGGCTACTGCTAAAATGAATTTTTTCCATCAATAATAAGCACACAAAGCACCAGCTGAACCACTTTAAATAGCCTTGCAGCAAAAACAGCCAGAAGGAATTTCCTTCATAGGCAAACTTTCTACTTTCTACTTTGAGAACATTTCAGAGAACTGTAACTTTTCCACTTTTTCTCGAGTAAAGATGTTGTATCAGTACTTCTACTTGAGTATAGTAGTCTGTACACATCTGGACAAATTTAGTGGAATACAACGTGCAATATTTCCCTCTGAGATTAACTGGAGGAGACGCAAAGTGAGTTTATTTGTATAGCACCATTTGCGCACAAGGTAATTTACAGCTTATCAGTAGAAATACATCCATCCCTCCATCCATCGTCTACCGCTTATCCTGTATTTTAGGGTCACGGGGGGCTGGAGCGAAGGCAGGGTTCACCCTGGACAGGTCGCCAGTCTAGTAGAAATACATAAAACGCAAAAACATTAAAATATATGAAAACAAGCAGATGAAATAGCCGAGGGTTAAAATTGTTAAAATGAGATATTTTTTTTACATTTCTCCTACGGGAAAGCTGCAGTAAACACTAATGTTTTCAGCCCTGCTTTGAATGAGTTGATACTTGTGCAATACTTGTAATGCATCACGCCGCCGCCAGATGTCGCTGTTTCACTGTTCCATGCGGTAAATAGGCTGGTTAGTGTAGTATAGAGAGGATCAAAGTACTCTCAAAGTCTGCCGCCGGCTGTGTACACGTGAGTTTCTATAGTAACACTAACACACCAGTGTGTGTTCTTTGTTTAAGTAGTAGAACTAGTATAAAGTACGTGTTTGCAGGATAAGTAGCTCTCAGTCCCACTCAGCTCTCTGAAGGCAAAGTCCACAACAGACAGGCAGACAGACAGCTGAGTGTCTCGCACACACGCACCCAGGGAGAGTGAGACAGCAGCGGAGGGTTGCGGGTCTAGCAGGACCCTGTCCCCGGCTTGTGTGGGGGTCTGGCCACGCGGAGGAGAGGATGGGGGACCAGCCAAGACTTTCTCCACTCAAGAACTTCGTGGCAGGCGGGTTCGGCGGAGCCTGTCTGCTGTTCGCCGGACACCCGCTGGACACCATCAAGGTGACTGTCTGTCCGTCCGTCTGACTGTCTGTCCGTCTGCATGCCTGTCTGTCCGCGTGTCGTTAACACGTTATAAAGATGTGTGTATGAATGGACTCCGCTGAAACGGTTTCCCGGACCCGTTTATTCCGGTCTATATCGGTCTCGGTTCTCGGTGGGAGTCCGAGGTCAGACTGAAGGTGTTCAGGGATTATCGATCAATCAGATTATAAAGTCAGAGAGGTCGCGAGGCAGCTCCGAGAAACAGCACAGTGTGTGTGTGTGTGTGTGTGTGTGTGTGTGTGTGTGTGTGTGTGTGTGTGTGTGTGTGTGTGTGTGTGTGTGCGTGTGTGTGTGTGTGTGTGTACCATGAAAGACACTCATGATGTTTGTTAATTTATAAAAACAAATTCAAGTCAATAAAGTCTCCGGAAACTTTTCCCCCAAAAGTGTTGCAAGTGCAGGAGGGAAGTAACGAAGTGTAAATACTTTGTTCCAATACTTAAATAAATCATAATAACTACATTCTCAACGAGAAAGGGGGAAACATTAAGAGAAAAACTGTCATATTTTCATTCATTTCTGAGGTAGAAACTGGCTCCTCAAATAAACGTTCACATTGGATCTCAGTCGAAAAGAAATAAGAAGAAAAGTTTTATTTTTATTAAATTCTTTGTTCCAATACCAGACTGAGCCGACTCATTTTGGAGCTAATTGTTTTAAAGGAGACATATTTCTAATATTATCTTATTTTCTAATTAATTTCTCTTGTGTTGTTCTTTCACAAAATGCAGACTATACAAGTAAACAAATTATAACATTATTCCAGGGGCCTCAATACATTCGTCTATCTTTATTTGGCTTAAAAACTATTGAGAACCTCTGGACCAAATGACCAAACTGCTGACTAATTTCTTACAGGAAAAACATTTTATATATATATATATATATATATATTACGGAAGCGTATTGTATTCACTTGAGTAATTTTTTTTTGGGTTTGTTTTTTGGAGTAATTATTCCTGTTTTTCTGAGTAATTTATTTCTGTGGTCTGTTTTTCTGAGTAATTTTTTTTTGGTCTGTTTTTCTGAGTAATTTTTTTTTGTTTGGTTGTTTTTCTGACTAATTATTTTTCCTGATTTTCTGAGTAATTCTTTTCCTGATTTTCGGAGTAATTTTTTTTCTGTTTTTCGGAGTAATTTTTTTTCTGAATTATCGCGATACTTCGAACTCCCGCGAGAACCTCCAACCTGCAAGTGACTCCCATGGACCTGTAGTGACTCCTGCATACACATGCCCCATCTTCAGCTATTCAGCCGCAAAGTCCTCAGGTGCCTGCGTAAAGTGGATACACTTATGGTAATACCATCTATATGACTCAAAGACAGGACTATCTCCCAGTGTCTTAATCCCAGATCAAAGTAGAACTTGATAAAACTAAACAAGTCGGTCATGTTGGCCTCCATTATCGAGCTTTCACAAAGGAATGAATGCGTCTATTGTTTCAAATGCTGTCTAAACTCAGAAAAAAAATTATTCAGAAAATCAGAAAAAAATTACTCTGAAAAACAGAAAAAAAAAAAAAAATTACTCCGAAAAACAGACCAAAAAAAAATTACTCAGAAAAACAGACAAAAAAAATTTACTCCGAAAAACAGACCAAAAAAATTACTCCGAAAAACAGACCAAAAAATTAATTACTCCGAAAAACAGACCAAAGAAATAAATTACTCAGAAAAACAGACCAAAGAAATAAATTACTCAGAAAAACAGAAATAATTACTCCAAAAAACAAACCAAAAAAAAATTACTCAAGTGAATGCAATACGCTTCCGTAATATATATATATATATATATATATATATATATATATAATATTTATTTGGAGCTTTTTATTTCAAGGAGAAGAACAGGGTTATTTCCTGTAAACTTTCTAGAAAATGATGAAGAGAATCTGTTATTTGTGTTCACGTTCATTAAGAAGTGTTCTGAATGTTTTATCTGCTGTAACTCTCTCAACACCCTGCTTTTATCGGCGGGTGTGTCTCCATTATCTCAACCGTCGTCCCCTCCAGGATACATGGCCAGAGGTGTGTGTGTGTGTGTGTGTGTGTGTGTGTGTGTGTGTGTGTGTGTGTGTGTGTGTGTGAGTGTGTGTGTGTTTGTTTATTTGTGTGTTGTTGACATTTCTAACTGATTCCTGTCCTCCAGGTGAGACTGCAGACGCAGTCCTCTCAGCATGTTCTCTACACGGGAACATATGACTGTATACGCAAGACCGTAACCAAAGAGGTGAACACACACACACACACACACACACACGCACACACACACACACACAATCTGCTAAAATAAAACTTGAATGAAAGCTTGTTTCCATCCACTCCTGTTGTGTGAATATTAGTATAATCTATTTAAACAGCTGGTCGAGCAACTGTCCCCAATCTCTCTCTCTCTCTCTCTCTCTCTCTCTCTCTCTCTCCCTCTCTCTGTGTGTGTCTCTCTCTCACTTTTAAATCTTATCTTATGGTTCTTTGGTGTAAATATTCCAGAGTCTTGTTTACCTCGTATGTGAAGCATCTTGAGTTAAGTTAAATAATAGTAATCATTATTATTACGATTACTACCACTTCCTGCCAGATGCAGTAAGGGTGCCGCTTCTTATTCATCACATCCACCCGTCGCTCCTCCACAGTCCAAATATGGTCACTTCCTTCACCGGTTGCCATAGTAGAGGCTTCGAAACTGTCGTCCACAAACCCAATGGTGGCTTTACGTCCACTTAATATACAATCTATGGATCCACCTCCAATGTATTAGAGTTCGGCTTTTGTCATCCTGGCCACGCCCACTTTGAGCTTCACGACTCTTCGGACACCTTTGGGTGACGTCACGACGTTCATATTCCACACAGTCAGTGATAGAAACAGGAGGATGGGAACACTTTTATTTAACGTTTGTGTTTCTCTGTTTGTGTGTGTGTGTGTGTGTGTGTGTGTGTGTGTGTGTGTGTCTCCAGGGTCTCCTCGGCCTCTATAAGGGTATGGGTGTCCCCCTGATGGGCGCAGCTCCTATGATGGCCCTCGGTTTCATGGGGTACGGTCTCGGTAAACAGTTCCTGCAGACGGATCCCAACAAACCTCTAACGTGAGTCAAAAGTCAATGCAAGACCGCAAATAGACGGGAACACACACACACACACACACGTCTGTGATACCTAGAATACAAGCTATTTATATATATAAGCACCTCTCGGCTGCCCTCCCCTCTGATATCATTCGCTGACGTGAAGCAACGCCCCCCTCCTGTTTCCTCATGTTACCACGACAATGTCACACGTGCTGGAGACTCTAACTTTAGGGTTAAACAGCAAAACTACATCCAAACATCCGTTAACAACACCCAACTGTTCGCCTCATAAAAGACAAATACACCACATGTTTTATGTTGTAAATGACACTCTGAAAGCACTCACTTCTCAGGATTTAATGAGTTCATTTTGTGTTAAGTAAGAATAATCATACCTCATATCATGGGGAAATAATGTGGTTTATTATTATTATTATACTATTATTTAATATTATGATATAATATATCATGGGGAAATAATGTGGTTTATTATTATTATTATACTATTATTTAATATTATGATATAATATATCATGGGGAAATAATGTGGTTTATTATTATTATTATACTATTATTTAATATTATGATATAATATATCATGGGGAAATAATGTGGTTTATTATTATTATTATACTATTATTTAATATTATGATATAATATATCATGGGGAAATAATGTGGTTTATTATTATTATTATACTATTATTTAATATTATGATATAATATATCATGGGGAAATAATGTGGTTTATTATTATTATTATACTATTATTTAATATTATGATATAATATATCATGGGGAAATAATGTGGTTTATTATTATTATTATACTATTATTTAATATTATGATATAATATATCATGGGGAAATAGTGTGGTTTATTATCATCATTATTATTATTATTATTATTATTATTATTATTATTATTATTATACTATTATTTAATATTATGATAGAATATATCATGGGGAAATAATGTTGTTTATTACCATCATTATTATTATTATTATACTATTATTTTATATATGAAATAATATATCATGGGGAAATAGTGTGGTTTATTATCATCATTATTATTATTATTATTATTATTATTATTATTATTATACTATTATTTTATATATTAAATAATATATCATGGGGAAATAATGTGGTTTATTATTATTATTATTATTATTATTATACTATTATTTTATATATTAAATAATATATCATGGGGAAATAATGTGGTTTATTATCATCATTATTATTATACTATTATTTTATATATTAAATAATATATCATGGGGAAATAATGTGGTTTATTATCATCATTATTATTATTATTATTATTATTATACTATTATTTTATATATTAAATAATATATCATGGGGAAATAGTGTGGTTTATTATTATTATACACGGGGAATAATTATACCTCATGTGATGAGAGACTCAAAGCTGGTACCGTTGGAAAGCTCATGGCCAAAACGAGCAGTATGTGAAGCTGTCTCCTCTTTATTTGAACTCCTTTTTTATTTGACCCATCTGGTCCTCCCCTGGAAACCGTGTGTTTAACGTCACGACGCTATGCTTTGTGGGTAAATGACCACGTTAACGTGACGTCGGTCAGAGAACCAGACTTTACGTCACTGAGCTCCGTTGACATTAAAAAGGAATAAAAGCTTGAATTCATGAATTCATGTTCATGATCACAATTACATTTCCTTTTCATATTTCCCTTCAGCTGAAGAAGTGATTTGTTTGTGTTGTGTTCAGGTACACTCAGATCTTCCTGGCCGGCTGTCTGGCCGGCACGTTGCCGGCCGTCATCGTGGCTCCAGGAGAGAGGATCAAGTGTTTATTACAGGTAAGTTCTTCCTTGTGGATTCATCCGCTGACTTTTCCCACATTCATCGATTTTCTTCATTGTTTGGTCAGAAAAAAAGTACAAAAACCCCTTAAAGTGGACACATTCACTGTTGTTTGTCCAACCAACAATCCCAAAATACATTTAAATTTAAGAAAATTAAAAGCCGTCACATTTGAGAAGCTGTAACCTGGAAATGTTTGGAGTTTTAGCATGAAAAATGACTAATGAATAGTTGCTATCGACTTTTGACAATTACATTTTTTGAATTTATCAAACCTAACAAAATCCAAACTCAATTTTGAAATCTATATATTTTTTACATGACCGTCAATGACAATCAGGTCACATGCCTTTTTTAATTTACTTTTTATTGGTTTCTGATTTTGCATATAAACGAACAACCAATCAAACAATCAACATGAAGACCTATAGACGAGTGCAAAAAATATCAGGGGGAGAGTAATGCAGCAGGTTTTTACGGAAAAGTATTGATTGTGTTGATAAGATGGAGGTCTCAGAAACTCACGCAGCAAATATGATACAAATGGTGGTTATTAGTTTGTACATTTACATCGGAGCAGTAAGGATATCAATAGAACAAGCTTCAAGCACTCCTAGTTGCTTGGTTACCACACTGCTGGTATACAACAGAGAGACACGATGCTAAGTATTAAGTGCCAGGACGTACGAACATACAAGTTAGTGTGAAAGTTTTTTTTTTTTTTTTTTGTAGATTGTAAAGGGACAATCTGTAAAAAAGTACAATATTTCCCTTTTGAAATGTAATGAAGTAGGAGTATATATGGCAAGGAAAGAAAAGAGTCCCTAGCTTTCACGATCGCCAGGAGGTGGCGCTCTCTCTCTTCAGTTCCCCAACATCAGAACACGAGCAGAAGCGTCCAAAGCTCCAACTGTTACTGTGTTTCTTGGGTCTTCCAGGTGCAGGTGAGCCGCGGAGAGTCCAGGTACGCGGGGCCGCTGGACTGTGCTGCCCAGCTCTACAAGGCTCAGGGCATCCGCAGCATCTACAAAGGGATGGTGTTCACGCTCATCAGAGGTAAAAAAGTTTACAGAATTATCTTTTACTACTTTTACATATACGTTTCGCTGTCTGTTTATCTCTGTTATTCATTGGATTACCTGGTTTTATTGCACGGTAATTGCTAATTATGTAATAATAGTTATTATTATGTTTTAAGAAGAAACAAATAATAATATTATATAATAAAACATAACATTAGTTATTCGTTAATTTCAATATAGTATTAATCAGCTAAATCTACAACAGTGAAGGTTTAAAAAAATCCAATATTTCCCTCTGAGATGTAGTTAATAGAGTAATAAAGTAGCATGAAATGGACTCAAGTGATGTACAAGTACATTGTTGTGTATTTGTACTTCTTCAGCCTCCACCTGTGTGTTTTTCAGACGTGCCCTCTGCTGGCCTGTACTTCCTCTCATACGAATACATCAGAAACGTCATGACGCCTGAGGGTCAAAAGTGAGTAACCGTGGTAACCGCGTAGAGAAGCTCGTATAAAAGCACATAGAAGTCTTTGAACTCGTATTTTAACGTTGCGTTTTCCACATGTTTTTTTAGTGTTTCTCAGCTCAGCACGCCCAAGATCCTCCTGGCCGGCGGAGTGGCGGGGATCACACACTGGCTCTACGCTCTTCCTTTCGACGTCCTAAAATCCAACTTCCAGATAGGTGAGAGACCTTTGCTTGCCAGTCAGAATTACCAGAATGTATCAAAATTATATCTCTTGAGTTCCCCCCACTCTTAAATATGACTTTATGCATTTTTGGGGTTGGCAACTCATATTTCCAACAATATCCGACACCACGTGAAGGCAGCATGAGCCTCTATACTCAAACTTCTCCTTTAACTGTGTGTGTGTGTGTGTGTGTGTAGCTCCTGAAGGGAAGTACAGAGGTCTGCTGGACGTCCTGAGGACGCTGCTCCGAGAAGAAGGATATAAAGCGCTCTATAAGGGAAGCGGCCCCGTCTTCCTACGAGCCTTCCCTGCCAACGGGGTAAAGCTCATATTTCAATCAGTATACTCGTATATTTACTATACTTGTAGTTGTATTTCTGCGCCTATACAATTCAATTACATTTAGGGAGCAAAACTGCCGAACAGATTTAACTTCAGGCAGAAATCTGGAGCAGATCAGGATCTTGGGTTCCGTCTGCTCTCTAGTAGTATATTAACAGTGGTAATATTAACACTAGTAGTAATGTTAACAGTAGTAGTAATATTAACACTAGTAGTAATATTAACACTAGTAGTAATGTTAACATTAGTAATAATATGAATAGTAGTAGTAATATTAACAGGAGTAATATTAACAGTAGTAATATTAACACTAGTAGTAATGTTAACATTAGTTATAATATTAACAGTAGTAGTAATATGAACAGTAGTAGTAATATTAACACTAGTAGTAATATTAACACTAGTAGTAATGTTAACATTAGTAATAATATTAACAGTAGTAGTAATATTAACACTAGTAGTAATATTAACACTAGTAGTAATGTTAACATTAGTAATAATATGAACAGTATTAGTAATATTAACAGTAGTAGTAATATTAACAGGAGTAATGTTAACAGTAGTAGTAATATGAACAGTAGTAGTAATATTAACACTAGTAGTAATGTTAACAGTAGTAGTAATATGAATAGTAGTTGTAATATTAACAGTAGTAGTAATATTAACAGGAGTTATGTTAACAGTAGTAGTAATATGAACAGTAGTAGTAATATTAACACTAGTAGTAATGTTAACAGTAGTAATATGAATAGTAGTAGTAATATTAACAGGAGCAATATTAACAGTAGTAGTAATATGAACAGTAGTAGTAATATGAATAGTAGTAGTCATATTGACAGGAGTAATATTAACAGTAGTAGTAGTATTAACAGGAGTAGTATTAACAGTAGTAGTAATATTAACAGTAGTAGTAATATTAACACTAGTAGTAATGTTAACAGTAGTAGTAATATGAACAGTAGTAGTAATATTAACACTAGTAGTAATGTTAACAGTAGTAGTAATATGAATAGTAGTAGTAATATGAACAGTAGTAGTAATATTAACACTAGTAGTAATGTTAACAGTAGTAGTAATATGAATAGTAGTAGTAATATTAACACTTGTAGTAATGTTAACAGTAGTAGTAATATGAACAGTAGTAGTAATATTAACACTAATAGTAATGTTAACAGTAGTAGTAATATGAACAGTAGTAGTAATATTAACACTAGTAGTAATGTTAACAGTAGTAGTAATATGAACAGTAGTAGTAATATTAACACTAGTAGTAATGTTAACATTAGTAGTAATGTTAACAGTAGTAGTAATATGAACAGTAGTAGTAATATTAACACTAGTAGTAATGTTAACAGTAGTAGTAATATGAACAGTAGTAGTAATGTTAACAGTAGGAGTAATATTAACAGGAGCAATATTAACAGTAGTAGTAATATTAACACTAGTAGTAATGTTAACAGTAGTAGTAATATTAACAGGAGCAATATTAACAGTAGTAGTAATATGAACAGTAGTAGTAATATGAATAGTAGTAGTAATATTGACAGGAGTAATATTAACAGTAGTAGTAGTATTAACAGGAGTAGTATTAACAGTAGTAGTAGTAGTATTAACAGTAGTAGTAATATTAACAGGAGTAATATTAACAGTAGTAGTAATATTAACAGTAGTAGTAATATTAACACTAGTAGTAATGTTAACAGTAGTAGTAATATGAATAGTAGTAGTAATATTAACAGGAGCAATATTAACAGTAGTAGTAATATGAACAGTAGTAGTAATATGAATAGTAGTAGTAATATTGACAGGAGTAATATTAACAGTAGTAGTAGTATTAACAGGAGTAGTATTAACAGTAGTAGTATTATTAACAGTAGTAGTAATATTAACAGGAGTAATATGAACAGTATTAGTAATATTAACAGTAGTAGTAATATTAACAGGAGTAATGTTAACAGTAGTAGTAATATGAACAGTAGTAGTAATATTAACACTAGTAGTAATGTTAACAGTAGTAGTAATATGAATAGTAGTAGTAATATTAACAGTAGTAGTAATATTAACAGGAGTAATGTTAACAGTAGTAGTAATATGAACAGTAGTAGTAATATTAACACTAGTAGTAATGTTAACAGTAGTAATATGAATAGTAGTAGTAATATTAACAGGAGCAATATTAACAGTAGTAGTAATATGAACAGTAGTAGTCATATGAATAGTAGTAGTAATATTGACAGGAGTAATATTAACAGTAGTAGTAGTAGTATTAACAGGAGTAGTATTAACAGTAGTAGTAGTATTAACAGTAGTAGTAATATTAACAGTAGTAGTAATATGAACAGTAGTAGTAATATTAACACTAGTAGTAATGTTAACAGTAGTAGTAATATGAACAGTAGTAGTAATATTAACACTAGTAGTAATGTTAACAGTAGTAGTAATATGAATAGTAGTAGTAATATGAACAGTAGTAGTAATATTAACACTAGTAGTAATGTTAACAGTAGTAGTAATATGAACAGTAGTAGTAATATTAACACTAGTAGTAATGTTAACATTAGTAGTAATGTTAACAGTAGTAGTAATATGAACAGTAGTAGTAATATTAACACTAGTAGTAATGTTAACAGTAGTAGTAATATGAACAGTAGTAGTAATGTTAACAGTAGTAGTAATATTAACAGGAGCAATCTTAACAGTAGTAGTAATATTAACACTAGTAGTAATGTTAACAGTAGTAGTAATATTAACAGGAGCAATATTAACAGTAGTAGTAATATGAACAGTAGTAGTAATATGAATAGTAGTAGTAATATTGACAGGAGTAATATTAACAGTAGTAGTAGTATTAACAGGAGTAGTATTAACAGTAGTAGTAGTATTAACAGTAGTAGTAATATTAACAGGAGTAATATTAACAGTAGTAGTAATATTAACACTAGTAGTAATGTTAACAGTAGTAGTAATATGAATAGTAGTAGTAATATTAACAGGAGCAATATTAACAGTAGTAGTAATATGAACAGTAGTAGTAATATGAATAGTAGTAGTAATATTGACAGGAGTAATATACACAGTAGTAGTAGTATTAACAGGAGTAGTATTAACAGTAGTAGTATTATTAACAGTAGTAGTAATATTAACAGGAGTAATATTAACAGTAGTAGTAATATTAACAGTAGTAGTAATATTAACACTAGTAGTAATGTTAACAGTAGTAGTAATATGAATAGTAGTAGTAATATTAACAGGAGTAGTATTAACAGGAGTAGTATTAACAGTAGTAGTAGTATTAACAGTAGTAGTAATATTAACAGGAGTAATATTAACAGTAGTAGTAATATTAACAGTAGTAGTAATATTAACACTAGTAGTAATGTTAACAGTAGTAGTATTATTAACAGTAGTAGCAGTATTAACAGGAGTAGTTTAGATGGTTCTATTTCGTAGACTTCCTGTTAACTGACAGTCAACACCATCATGTACTTCCTGTGATCTGATCCCTTTGTTCCTGTTCCTGTTCCTCCCTCAGGCCTGTTTTATGGGGTTCGAGGTGGCGTTAAAGGGCCTGAACGCACTCGCACCCAACTGGTGAACCAGTCAGTGTTCCTCTGACGAGTCTACCTGGTCACCAGTCTGGACCAGCAGCTCACCTGTTTCTCTGACGACTCTACCTGGTCACCAGTCTGGACCAGCAGCTCACCTGTTTCTCTGACGACTCTACCTGGTCACCAGTCTGGACCAGCAGCTCACGTGTTTCTCTGACGAGTCTACCTGGTCACCAGTCTGGACCAGCAGCTCACCTGTTTCTCTGAGGAGTCTACCTGGTCACCAGTCTGGACCAGCAGCTCACCTGTTTCTCTGAGGAGTGTCACCAGTCTGGACCAGCAGCTCACTTGTTTCTCTGAGGAGTCTACCTAGTCACCAGTCTGGACCAGCAGCTCACCTGTTTCTCTGAGGAGTCTACCTGGTCACCAGTCTGGACCAGCAGCTCACCTGTTTCTCTGAGGAGTCTACCTGGTCACCAGTCTGGACCAGCAGCTCACCTGATGTAACGTGTAATTCTTGTCGTTTTAAATGTAATTTCACATTTCATTTTTATAAATGCATCGTCTCTTCGTTATCAAGAATTTCAAAGCACTTTTTTGTGAGTAGCGGTACAACTTAAGCGCACACTTATGAATGTCTGATGTTGAGATGTAACGTAATTATTAATATATATAAATTACATATATATATATATATATATATATATATATATATATATATATACATTTTTTTTGGGTGGAGGGATCAGAGCTTTTTCTCACTTTTATTATTGATGTTTGTAACAATGGGTTTAAATATGTTTTTCATCTATGAACTCTGCCAAAAAAACCCATGTATTTATTTATTTGTTGGTGTTTGGTAAGTTTATAAACCCTTCTGATTAAAGTTTTGGGATAAAGCATTGTGGATTTTCCGGTTAAATAGTTTCTACTGTTGTCTGCATGATAATACCTTCTTCGTAATCAGGGGGGATTCACACCGCTGAAACAAAAACAACCAAAAGATTGAAAGCATATTTTGTGGCCTCGTGTCATGAAACTAGTTTTAATACCTCAATATGTCAGACATTATTTTGCTTTCATGTTCTAAAACTAATCATCCCTAACATTAACCAGGCTATTTCAGTGTCTAAATATGTTGGGGGGGGGCTCATGTTTGCCTCCTAGTGGGCCAAACCGGCTCTGATTTAAAGGGCCGGTACAGGGGTTGCCAGGTTGACAAGCATTTTGAGAAATTGGCAACCGAATCTTTCAACAAATATATATATATATATATATATATATATTTATTTATTTTATTTTTTTATTCTGGCATATATTGTTTAAAATGTGCACAATATGGATGTTATTTAAAAGGGTTAAAAAAGCATTTTAATTTCTGCTTGACTTTATTACAACAAGACCTGGAACTAATGGTTATTTTCATTAGCAATTATTTTTGATATTAATTTAAATAAAACAAAAACATGATAATTTAAAGAATCAGTCAGATTAACAGTCCAACAATTGAGTAATTTGTTTCATCTCTAGAGAACTGACTCCTGTCATCTTATTTTAATTGTGACAGTTAAATTTGTGAAGATATCAAAAATCAATTTCATAAAAATGTCCATATTTTCAAATCAGCTCAGCGGCTCAACAATATTTCTGTTGCAGAATCACCAGATTATAATAAAAGGAAGGAGAATCAGAATCAAATCTTGTGCGCGTTGCCTGCAGACACATCAACCGATGCTTTACTATTAATATAGTCGGTATAACAAAAAGCTAACAAAAAGAAACTCTGTTTGTTCTGAAATGGTGCCATATTTATATAGAAAATAAAATCCTTGTCTGTTCATGTTTCTATCCTGCTGAGATCCTACTTTCTCCGTTATGATCCAGATCCTTGTGTGTGTCTTTGGATACCAATCAGACAGCAAATTGTTTCACAGAAATATTTAATATTCTGTCTCGGTCTCTATCTTGTCTTTTTAATATGGATGACGGGAAACTGCCAAAATAAAAATAAATAGATAAATTATTTGATAAATAATTTAACTTTACCAGAAATAATATTAATAATACACAAAGGCAATAATGAATGGGTAAAAAATGTATTTATTTTATGTATTTGTGTATTTACTTGTGGGCTTTGGCAGCTTCTGTCCTCATAGGGTGTGTACTGTGCAAAATTAAGATTTTTATTATAATTAATATGAAAATAATTAAACTGAATTTGAATCCACAGTTCTCAAGGAAGGGAAGGCTAAACGTGGTAACAGCGGGTCAAAGTGGACGCGCTTCACCTTCGGCCTACTTCACAGCATCCACGGCTCTTGAATGAAGGTTGGGTCTGGGTCGGAGGTGAAGGGAGTTAGCACATGCGCAGTGTAACTGGAATCCGCTCATGTGCTCTTTGATTGCGCTTAGCCGTATATACGTTTTTTTGTGTGCTCGCGCATCTGTCGTCAAAATGCAGATCAGATTATGTTGTACTCAAACAAGCGTGACAGCTCCTATTTTAACTATCCTTCTTCTCAAACCGGAAGTAGTGTTGTGAACCCGGAAGTCAGTTTAAAAATATTTAAAGGAACACGCATTATTTAGGAGGCCGTTATCTCTGACAGGTTGCTGCGAGCAATACATCGTGACCATTATTACCGGTATGTAAAAAAAACAACAACAATAGGCTTCCCTGGGGGGGAAAGAAAAAACTACAATACCCACAACAAGTCGCGCGGGACTTTCACTTCCGGGTCGATGACTACCACCAGCCTGTCAACGGGGAGAAAGGTGAAGTAAATGTTTGCTCTTGTGATGTTTTCCTGTGTTTAAGTTATTTAAAAGTCTCCCAATATCTTCGATCGTGTCTAATAAGGCGACGCGCTGCGTCACGTGTTGATTAAAGAGCGGGAAAGTTAACAGGAGCAGTTACAGCGTCACAATAGAGAGTCGGACCCGAATGAAAATGCAGATGTACCGGCTCACTGCTAACGTCAGGTTAACGGTTCAATTATTGTGTCAGTGCAGCGACTGTGAAGCTAAAAACGCCAACTCACCCTTCGTGTACCAGTTTTAATGTATTTATGTATTTAACGTCTAGAGTTTTGTCTCTCTGAGCTGATTTGCGTCAGTGATCTTTAGCTAGAAGCTAGCTTCCTAGCATGCTAACATCAGCCAGCGGTTGTAAACATAGTCGCCTCGTTTTTTAAGTACAATCACTTCGATGACATCTATGATAGAACGGAGAAAAGAAGATCTCCATATTTGAGGGACTGAAAACATCATTTTCTGACATTTCTTTATGAAAAAAATGACTTTTGATGATGAACAGATGATGAAAATAGTTGGTGATTATATTTCTGTGGATCTGTTAGTGGAATTAGTTTTCCTTTCATTTGTGGTCCTTCTGTAAAAAGCTGTCTCCAAACATCATGTTGGTTGTTTAGAGGACAATAACATCTCATTTAATGTGATGAACAAGTGACATAATAAGGAGATTGAATACTGACCATTGGATTGATACAAAGATGGAGTTTACCACAGCTGGAAGGGGCTGGAAAAGCATGGAAATGCACCTTGAAATGCTTGAAAATTGCTTGGATTGTCTTTGGAAAAGTTATAGGAACCGATACATTAGATGTTGATATAAATTAAGAAAACACTTGATCTCGGGGGGATTCATAAGCTACCCGGTATGTACACACAGTAGGTGTCTTGTAAACACACTCTTTCCTCAGGCTGAGTAAACTTAACATCCCCTAAAAAAGTCTAAACCTAACGTTGTGTCGTGTTTAGTTTTCCTTCTGGCTGATCCTTGTTGTGTTTGCGTTGCTCCAGGTTAATGTGTGTGTGGATGTAGTGTCTGTGGAGCGCCGCGATGCCCCTGGAGGTCAGATGGCCGTTCCCAAAAAGCCCCGCGTTGGCATGGAGGATCTCCAGCTCAGTGATCATGGGGATGGTGGGCACATATTCCTACTTCTGGACCAGTAAGTTGGAATATATTATATATGTATTCTTCCTGTCCAGTTAAAAAAACACACATCTCCAGCTGTGTTGAGAAAATCCTCCTACTTCCTAATCTAAACTCTTCTTTTATGACGCACCGCTGTCCATTAAATTAATTAAAACCATGCAAAATACACATTAATGCAGTAGTAATTTTAACCCAGAAACTTCAGATATAATAGTAAAACACTGACGGGGAACATTATACTGCACCATCAATACGTTTACGTGAAGTGCTTTATAGTTTTACATCGTTAAGGTTTTGAAACCAGCGATTTTACTAGTAGATGAGTATTTTCACAGTGTACCTTCAGTAGTCGTAGGGGATTTTCTTGGTCAGGTATTAGTATTTTTAATGTGTTTTCACACTGTGGTATCTGTACTTTTATTACCTGTGGAGTATTTTTACAGCATTTTTTACTACACTGAAGTGTCTGAATCTACCAACAGGAATACTCTCACACGTTTTCTCCCTGCCAATTCTCCAGAGTACATGAACTACCTGACGGTCCACAACCACAAGGTTTTGCTGGACCTGGTTGACCAGAGGCCCTCTGACACCCCCCTCCTCACTCTGTCCAATCACCAGTCTTGCATGGACGACCCACACATCTGGGGTAAGACGCAGACGCACCATCTGAAACTCACAGTAACGTTGGAAAACGGTGAACTGACTGTGTGTTTGTGACAGGCGTGCTGAGGCTGAGACAGCTGTGGACCTTCAACAAGATGCGGTGGTGAGTTTTGTTACACCTGCCCTCCCCCACTCCTCCCTCCCTCCTCCACTCACTTGAGTTTTTTTTTTTTTTACCGATAATTATTTCCTGTGCAACCGCGCAGGACTCCGGCGGCGTCCGACATTTGCTTCACACAAGAGCTGCACTCGAGATTCTTCAGCCGTGGAAAGTGTGTTCCGGTCTGCAGAGGTGAGTCTCCGTTATTTTATTATTCTATTATTTACCATTATTAGCATGCTAGCATTAGAAGCTTCTGACTTGATCTGACCGACGGGGGTTGTGACGGTGTTTTCCCCGCAGGCGACGGCGTTTACCAGAAGGGTATGGATTTCATCGTGGAGAAGCTGAACCGGGGAGAATGGGTGCACATCTTCCCCGAAGGTATTTCAATTTCCTCACATTTTCACCTCCTCTTGTAGTCGTGCCCTCTTTTTGTCTGTAGTGGCTTGATTTGTATTATAGTTTATTATTATTTGTTTATTTAACAGGCAAAGTCAACATGACTGAAGAATTTATACGGTTAAAGTGGGGTGAGTACAGCACATTTTACACTGTTCAACACGTACATGTTGGAGAGATGAATGCAGATCAAACAGTTGCTGCTGATTTAGTGAAAGTGATTTATGGTTCAGATCGTTTCCGGTTTGTGTTTCAGGCGTGGGTCGGCTGATAGCCGAGTGCTCCCTCAACCCGGTGATCCTGCCTCTGTGGCACGTAGGTGAGACCACGAACCACGGAGCATTAATAATACTAACCAATAATAATGATAATTCATTTACAAAACCAAGTTACAAAGATATAAAAAGCAAGAGAAATGAGCAAATAAAAGGTGTATAATAAAAACAGAGTTGATGGTTAAATTGACAAGCATGGTATGAATTACTAAAATGCAGCAAAAACTAATAATAAAAAAATAATTTCAAATCTAATAGTAAAAAAATCTTTTAACAAGAGGTGAAAATAAAAACCGTATATCGCAAAGTGATATCGATTTGCAGCAAAGAGAGAATATTCCATCACTTTGTTCTAATTTGTCTCAGGTTTGAGTGACGTTCTGCCAAATGAGAAGCCTTACCTTCCTCGGACCGGCAAGGTAGGAACCCTCGAATGTAACCCCAGCAGTACGTTCGTCGTGGCTCTTTGTTTTCCTGTTTAATGAAGTTGTAACCGGTGGTTTGATTCCAGAGAATCACAGTCCTGGTGGGGAAACCCTTCAGCGTGAGAGACCTCGTTGAATCCCTCCGAGCCGAAAACAAGAGCCAGGTGAGGAACGGACTCCGTCTGGCATGTACACGCTGTAACGCAGTACTTGTACTTGTACAATCTATGTATCACACTCATGAAAAGCGCAGAAATATAATGCTTGAGAAGATGCAAATATTTAACATTTTGAAAGAAAAAAACAGTTTCATTTGTGATCATTGTTTATTTAAATGTTCCTTTCAGCTGGAAATGAGGAAGACTCTGACCGATTTCATCCAGGGGGAGTTTGAGACCCTGAAAGCCCAGGCCGAGGCCCTCCATGGGCAGATACAGACCAAATCCTGAGACCAAGACGTCCTGCAAGACCGACGATCCTTTACCCCGAACCGAGGGTCGACACCCTCACCGCTGGACACGCGGGGTTCCTTTTCTCCCCTCCCGGTGGAGTGGTGGAGTGGTGGGATCACCATCACGAAAAACTGAGGACAATTTCCATGAATGCAGATGCAACAGAGAGATGAGTTTAGACAGTTATGATGCTGTGTGACCTGGAAGCAGCCGGGCGCTGCGTTGGTCCAGAGGAGTGAAAGATCTGGAGGATGTGTGGCTTCCTTCGGTGCAGTGTTACTTCATCCGCTGCTCGGTTATGATCCCACTGTCACCGTCGTCATCGGATACGTTCGATGCCAGCGTGGCGTGCCAATAAAGGAAGTAGCGAGGGGCAAAATATGGATTGGCACATCAGACATTCGCTGTTACACTTTTATTTACTGTGATCTTTCCCAAGAAAAAATTCTAAATATGAATATATTATATCTGATAATCTGTTTCAGGGCATTTTTTACCCAATCATTTTGAAGGGAACGTCGCACATAAATGCTGTTTGTCTGAATACTAAATATTAGTATGCTCCTCTGTGCGTACTCGTGGACGGACGTTGATTTATGATTTATAATCTTAATCTAATTTCATCTCTTTCTCTCTCTGTGATTCTTCTACATTCAAATGCAAATAATTTGATCATTTTCTTTTTCACATCGTTCTTTGGCTCCTTCCAGCCTCCGTTACGGATGTACGGATCGTGTTTGATCTCAGAGCTGTGAGGCTTTTACACGGTCGGAGAGTGATCTGTGGTTGTTTTTATAAACGTACGGCCTTACTGGGATCGGCGCTCTTTCCTGCTGTGCGTGAACATCAATAAATATTCATCTTTTTTTGTAAATTTGAATTGTCCAATGAAAACGCGAATATATAATTATACTATATATTTAATAGAGAAGCATCACATCACGGTGGTGTAGTGGGTAGCACTCTCGCCTCACAGCAAGAGGGTCCAGGGTTCCTTCTGTGTGGAGTTTGCATGTTCTCCCCGTGTGAGCGTGGGTTCTCTCCGGGTTCTCCGGCTTCCTCCCACAGTCCAAAGACATGCAGGATGGGGATAGGTTGATTGATGACTCTAAATTGCCCGTAGGTGTGAATGTGAGTGTGAATGGTTGTTTGTCTCTATATGTCGGCCCTGTGATAGACTGGTTACCTGTCCAGGGTGTACCCTGCCTTCACCCAATGACAGCTGGGATCGGCTCCAGCCCCCCCGCGACCCTGAATACAGGATAAGCGGTAGAAAATGGATGGATGGATGGCATCACATCACATTTCATAATATCATCTGATTTGCATGTAAAATCTAAATCTGAAAATTGAAATAAAATAAATAAAACAGTACTACATTCCTGTCTGGAATTATGTGAATAAAAGTATAAAATAGCATAAAAAACTCAAGTAAAGTAAAACTACCTCAAACTTGTAGCCTGTCTTTGATACTTCAGAAAAACAATCAAAATATGCTTTATTTACTAAAAGTACTCATGTGGAATGCTCAATTTTAAATGTATTATATCATAATTGTTGATGCAATTATGATTCAATATTTTAAAGTCATTAAAGTACTATTAACTACTCCATAGTAGTAGTAGTAGTTAGTATTATTATTATTTTGGCCTCTACTCAGCCCTCCACTGTGGTCTGAATGCGGCCCTCAGATAAATATCACAGGATATGTGATTTGTGATATAATTAATAATTGATACAATTTCTAATGTAACATTATAGTGTGAGATGTGTGTCAATAATCTCTTATGAAGCAGTTGCAGCTGTATAAATTCCCTTGGGATCATTAATTAAATATTACATATTTATGAAAAACTACAGATCGCCTACAGATCGCGTCTAAACAGGATGTAACGTTTTCTATGACTTCCTGTCGAAGGCCGACGGAAACTGACCGGAGCGGTTCTCGTTCATCCCGACCGATTGGGCTCCGTCACCTGAGAGAACGAGGAGGCAGGGGGCAGCGTCCTGACGTCACGTGACCCGCTGCCCGTCAGCCAGACTGTAAAGATGGCGACGACAGGGACGCAGCAGCAGCAGCTCCGCCGCATCTCTGCGGGTTTGGCCGTCTTCCTCGGCTTGCTGAGCGTCTTGAACACGGGGAGCTGCGATGAGCAGGTGCCGCTCATTCTGTGGACCAGCGAAGGGTGAGTGACGTTGGGTTATATCCGGGCTTTTGTTCGGTTTAGCGGGTTGTGACGCTCCTCTTCGCTTCGAGCTAACGTTGGCCGATGATGCTATCTAACGGTTAGCTGAAGGATGTAACCCCGTCGTTCCGTTTAGCGGGCAGCTACGTGTATTCCGATCACACTGTGGTCCGTTGAGGGGTTTTGAATAATTAAAGATATTCATCGTAACATTAAATCCCCCGCTGGGTTAATTCTCATGACGTCAGGTGCCGTTACACCTGTCATCCTGCAAACCGTTGATTTTTACACCGTCTGATGACGTGCGTGATCCGTCAGAGACGTTTAAATCACGTGTTTTCATGTCATTTAATAATTATCCACACAAACATGAGATGAGACTTTTTATATATATATATATATATATATATATATATATATATATATACACACACACACACACACATTTACATACATATATATCTATTTATATGTATATATATATATATATTTATATGTGTATATATATATATATATATATATATATATATATATATATATATATACACACACGTACAGAAAGGGGGGTTAAATTAAAGATCTAAAACAGAATATAGAAATTAGATTAAAAACCGGTAAAGTAAACCTTACATGGAAGGACACTGGTGGAATTAGGCTTTCATTTGTTTTGGTGCATAACAATTTATTTATGTATTTTATCTCAAGCATTCAACATACTGTAAAAGAAAAAAACAAAGTTGTATGCTTTAATAAATTAACAGCACAATTCTATAATTTGCTTACAATATTTCTGTGATTTTGTTAAATAATCAGACTTGGTTGTTCTCCTCTCTATTTGGTCAAATATTGTTTCTTGTACAGTACTGCATGATGCATACTTTTTAGGGAGTTGAAGACATGATCCTGCATGTGTAATGTGATGTTTATATATATATATATATATATAACTATAACCTGAATGCTCTAACCCTGATCCAGGGTCTCCCTCCCGAGTCAGTCTCCCCCTCCGGCGGGTCACATCGTTGGGCAGCAGCAGCTGACCGCCTACCTGGAGAAAACTCTCAATGTGGGCCCAAGAAACGTGGTGCTGTTCCTCCAGGACAAGGTAGGAACACATCTAATGTGTGATTTCAATCTGCTGGGGATGTTGCAAGTTTACCTTTTTTTTGTTTGTTTATGGTAGGAAACCAGAATCTTTTCTAAATGACATCTGCATTTTGACAAATTCTCAGATTTCGCCTTCCTTGTTTTTTCCGCATCGCAGGAATCAGAGAGCGAGACACACGTAAAGAAAGTTAATCCCATAAATGTTATTAATCTGATGAACTGGTCTCTTTCAAATGAGGATGTTGAAGATGTCTAAAGCCTCAGAAGTAAAAAAAAAAAAAAAAAGAATCAAATACTGCAATTTCTTCTCATCATGAATCAACACTTTTTGCTTCTTTTTTTTTTTACCAAAACAATTATTATAAACTTTCAAAAATGATACTTCTTTCCAAGCATTGAGATCTAGTTTCTTTATGTCCCTATAAGTGTTATTTGTTTCCATGTCTCTCCTCCAGATGAGCATCGAGGACTTCACCATGTATGGAGGAGCTTTTGGAAACAAGCAGGACAGTGTTTTTCCCAACCTGGAGGTAAGATGATGATCCACGTTCCTTCTGTCTGCTTCTCCTGCTGCCAGACATTAAAGGTCATGTTTTGTTCCACAGGGGGCTCTGATGTCCTCGTCCTCCCCGCTGGTCTTACCTGCCGTGTCCTGGCCCGCCTCCAATGCTGTGATTGGCCAGCTGCAGGACCAGTTAGAGACCTCCCCTCTGTACATGGACCCCGAGACTCTAAGTCAGCTGAGACTCAACGCCTCCTCGCCCGCACTGCTGGTCTTCAGGCTGCCGTACGGCGTCGGGTAGGGACCTGTGTTGCCTCAGTCTGTCTTTGATGTGTCCTCATCCATAAAACACGTTTTCAAAGTTACTGTTAGATCTGTAATGGTATCGTTCAGTACTGATTTAAGTCAGTAATTGTGGCTGCTGAGTCGGGGAGTGAAACATCACAAGAGATCGGTGAATTACACTCCAGAACCCGTTTGTCCACAGTTTGAATCCATCACGTCGGAGCTTTTTGGACGATGCAATAATGAATTGTTTTCCTGCAATATATTGTAGAATAATGTCGACATTTAATGCGGCACTTCTGAACAAATGTGCACGATGTATTTAATAATAACACGCAGGCTCGTTGGACTTTTATTGCACAAATAATGAGACTGAAACCATAAAATCAGAGAGGGTTAGGGTTAGGGTTAGGTTGTGCTTCGGCTCCGGTCTTGATGCGCTGCAGAATGTTTTACCAACCACCGGCAATTTTAAACAATTTTATTCTAATCTTAACTTACTATCTTGAAGAGTGTACTGCTGGTTTTGTATTTGATTTGTCCTCCATGTATGTAAAGTGTCTTTGAGCATCTCGAGGCATTAAAACGAGACCCCCAACAGGTGAGGTCTAGGCTTTATTTGCTCGCTTCCTTCTGATTTTAATGGCAGAAACGTTCCAGGCTGCTTCTTCTTTTCATTGTTGCCTCGTCTCGCTCTCTTGCAGGGCTGATCTGATGTCTGCCAAAGAGATTCTCAGTGGAAACGGTGAGTTTCTCTCATCCCTCCGATGACTCGGCATATCAAACCATTCAGTCCTTTGATCTGTAACCTGTTTGGGTTTATCTTCCAGACGAGGTGATCGGTCAGGTGTTGAGCACCATGAAGACGCAGTCCGTCCCGTACACGGCCATCTACACGGCCCTGCAGCCCTCCAGGGTGAGTTCACGTGTTAACCATTAAACAAGAATCACGTCGTCGATGTTTCCTGATCCAACCCGTCGCTCCGTCTCGTCCCAGGAGGCGGCGTCGCTCTCCATGGAGGCGAGCCCGGGGGGAGGACGCTCTCTCCTGCAGGCCAGAGGTGGATATCGGGAGAAGGAGAGGGAAAGGGAGAAGCAGCGCCGCATCAAGGAGAAGGCCGGGGTCTACGGACCCGTGGAGTTTAAGGTGCATTTTGATTTCTGCTAAAATAATGCACCATAAAATAATGCACCATAAAATAATGCACCTAAAATAATGCACCATATTATCCCGATAATCATCAAGTGTTTTTATTGCATCACAGATGAGACGCACATCTGTTTTTAGTGGAAAAACAAATAATCATAGTAATAATAATAGTAACAATACATTCATATAGCACCTTTCAAGGATGCTTTACAGACGATAAGAAAATCTTAAATAAGGTAAAAAATGGTATGCACACTTTTTTTGCATCTTTTTATACTTTTGAAAATCCGGCTCTATTTGTCACTTCTCTACCACGATGGCGAGCTAGATGGCTTTTTTTTTTTTACGTCATTTGTCAAGATATTTACCAGTTTACCGATCAACTTCTTGTCAGTGTTTTTTCACGGTGATCCGCAGTACAATCCTCTATCATCTATCTGTAGCGAGTCTGGAGGTATCCTACTTCTTATTGTCGACTCATCCCATGAAAAGTACCCTGAGAGTGCTATTTCCTTCTGCTCGTAGAAGCACTTTGATTTGCCTTGTTGGTGAAAGGTGCTTCATACTGCAGTGTTGCTGCCGTTTCAGGAAACATTTAATGAAGTATATTAATTGTGATTTGTTTGTAAAGATAGGAAAGAATGGGCTGTTAAGGGAAGTAATTACCCCATTGTTGGTTTCGATGTTTTAATGGGGTTTGTTAACAATAAGAACAAAATGCAATAATGCCAGCTTTATGTTATTTTCTTGACCTCCGACCTCTCTCCGTCTCTCCTTCCACAGGAGGAGGAAGAAACCTGTATCCTCCTGTGGGCCAAAGGCCTGTCGGTGAGCATCCTTCGGAGCGGCCGCTGGGAAGAACACGACCTGACCTCGTCCACCTTCGGGGAGGGCGCCAGCCCCAAACTCCACGGCTCAAGCTGCGACAAAACCAGAGCAAGGTACTTCACACCCGTGATTCCCTTCAGAATTCATGAGCAGCGGTTCTTAGGCCGAAGCGTCGTCTTCTTTGTGTGTGCCTTAAAGGGATGATATTCTGATGTGAGGCGGTACGAGGTACTAGGTCAGTGTATTATCTCAGATCAATTATTGGCCTATCCAGGGTCAATCCGGGTCAAATTCAAGCACTTTTCAAGCATTTCAAGGTTTGTGCGTGTGAGCATGTGTGTGTGAGAGGTGGCTGTATGGCTTTCAGGACCATGGACAGGGCTGTGTGTTGTCGGGGAGCCTGTGTGCCTGAGGCGGAGCTGTCCAGGGTGCTGAAAGGAAGGCAGCTTGGAGATTGATTGAATTGGTTGTAAATAGAAGTTTCGGCCCTTTAGTAGAAGGGAAACAGGAAGTTGAGACAGCGGGTTCTGCACACTGCAAACAGCTGTTTTCTCCGTCTTTTCTAATTTACATTTTTTGGATCTTTGCAGGTTGGTTCTTAATTATGAGAACGTCCTCGGCCACCGCAGCTTCAAACTGATGTGAGTGTACATTTTAACTGACCCCTTTAGCTCCGTAGTCCAGTCTTGCTGCTGGACTACGGATCATTGTAGCCCCTCAACGACTCATCGAACTGTCTTGTATTCTCGTGTCCAGCTTCGCTATGAGCCAGCGTCTCTACAAGGTGTCTGCCCGCCGCTGGTTCACCCTGGACGTCGTGGAGCTGGAGTACGACGGCACCAAAGCCACGTTTAACGGCAGCAGGAGCGTCTACGCCCCCGCCGAGTACTCGTACCGCTGCGAGTCCGTCACCAACTTCCGCTGGCCCCTGCTCGTCCCTCGCTCGTCCAAAGATCCGGCCAATCAGTGGAGGGTCTCCTTTGAAGACTTTCAGGTAAGACAGTGATCTTTAGTTTTTGTGATACTGTTGGGAAATTAAATTGTTCTTGCCGAGCGTTGGAAGAGAATGTTGATGACACTCTCATACCACCATTCTAGCAGAAAGGGAGTTTGATCTCATACGACTTGTGAACAGTCTGGTTTGTAATGGTTCCGCGTTGATCCTCCTTAATCTTTGTGTTTTTCTTAAACCCGCCTGCCTCAAATTGCCCCCTTTTAGAGACGAATGAGGGTTAATTTGAATTAGATCCAAACCGAGAGTTGCTTAGCATAAAAGACTGCAAACGGGGAATTCCACTAGCCAAATTAAAAAAGATAGGTTGTTAATTTATGTTTTAAAAATTCCAACGGGGTTTGCTGTTCTAAGATCCAACAGGAGAGATCGTTCCACAGTTTAGAGCCATAAAATCCTCCTTGCCTTCTGATTTGAGCAGAGCTGCTTGGAAATGTAAGCATTTGTAGATATTTAAAAGCATTTTAAACTGATTCTGAAGGGTTCAGTCGACTGATGCCTGCAGAGCGTCAAAGGTAGTTTCAGCTCTGCAGTCTCGTCTCTTATCTGGCAAAAAAGAGATGAAATGAATCTCCTGGAGTGACTGTAGCTGAACGTGATGATGTTAACCTCCTCTCTCCACAGATCCAGGGCTTTAACGTGACCGGCAATGACTTCTCCTACGCCAGCGACTGTGCAGGCTTCTTCTCTCCCGGGATCTGGATGGGTCTGATGACCAGTCTCCTCATGGTCCTGGTGCTGACCTACGGCCTCCACATGATCATGCAGCTCCGCACCATGGACCGCTTCGACGACCCTAAGGGTCCGGCCATCTCCGTGCCCCAAACGGAGTAAACTCTCTCTCGTCTTCCCGTCCTTTTCTGCTTTCACTTCCGTCCTTTACATTCCCCTCCCTTTGTTCATCTGTAGTTGGGCATGACACAGACTAATTAGTGGGTTAGACATCACTGCATATTAGTGTCCATTCATACGTACAAATGTGTCCTGAAGGTATTTCCAGAACGCCCCTTGTGTCTCTTCTAACCTAAAATATAGAGAGCTAAAAGTTTTAAAATACAAACAAGGAATACATACATTGTTGTTTAGATATATCAGCAAACCTGGAGATGAGTCAGCATGTTTTAACTTATGGTTCCCTCATCTCGAGTTCAATGCGTTTTTGGGTTAGATGCCTGAAATAAGGTCTAAGTTGCTAACGAGCCTCGTTGTCATGGGGACAACTTTTGCTTTTCACTTCTGCCGATTCAAACTCATCAGGATCATCTCGCTACACAAAACATGTCAGTGTCAGGAACTTTGTTTGCCACAGAGCTTATTAGATTATTATTATTTTCTGCAACAATCCAACGGAACGATCCCATTGGCTTTTGGTCGAGGGAACCAAATGGCCTGCAAATTACGTCATCACTGCAAAAAATATACATATTTTTTTTAAATCAAGACGTTCGAGTCTTCTGGAAATACTTTCATAATGTGTTTTCAAACATCTACAAACATAATGGTAATACAAGAGAATTAAAGGGATGCAGTTGTACATACAATGACAAAAATAACTTGTGAAATATGAAAATGCTATTTATTGGTGAAACTAATTTGTGTGTGTGTGTCTGTGTGTGCATGTTTACAATTGTGTCTGTGAGTAGACATGTGACATGAAGGGATTGTATTTTGTGTGTATGTGTGAGAGATGAATCATATCCATCGCATACATTTAACATAGTAAACAGGACAATTCAGATATCTCTTGTTTAGTGAAGTAATGGAAATATGAAGGGACCACTTAAAGTACAGCATTAAAAATAGGACATTTCCACTCGTTTGGTCATCTCAACCAAATTGTTGAACTTTCCTGTTGTAACATGAACATTTTTATTTATTACATTAGTTGAGCTTTCCACTACTGCTGACGTGCACTGAAAATATGCTCAACGTGACATTTTTATTTGTTGTTGTATTTTGATGATTTGTGGTGAATATCAATGTGAGGTCCTGAATGTGGTCCTGTGTCGTGCTGCTGCTGTGACCCCAATAAAACATCTGTGGAAATGAAGGTGTCACTTTGTTTGACTCGTTAACAGCGAATTGAGGAAGTAAAGGATGACGGACGATTCTAGGTTTACAATAGTGACTTTTCAAACATACTTTTTTTTCAAAATACTTTTGACTTTTTTTTCATCACTTTTTTCGACATGCTATACTATGACTTTTTTTATCACTTTAGTTATTTTGTCTATGTTCGCTCTGAAAATACAAAAAAATATAAAAGACTGCCTTCTACAAAAGTCTACTGTACTGTTTCGTCATTCCGCCTTTGGACTGTCAGTAATCTCTTTGAAAGCCACAACTCGGTGGAATGCACTACCAGGGGATGTGAAAAGCTGTATTCTATTAGCAGCTTTAAAATGCAATTGAAAAGTTTATAAAAAACCTACTCACCTTTGTAATCCCTGACTATATTCCTTATGTTATATCTTAGTTTGTATTATATTTTATTTGTTTGGCATTTAATCCATTGTGGTCATGATGGTTGGTAGGTTTTTTTTTATTATCAAAAAGTGTCATAGTATGT
This sequence comes from Eutrigla gurnardus, assembly GCF_963514095.1. Taxonomy (NCBI): domain Eukaryota; kingdom Metazoa; phylum Chordata; class Actinopteri; order Perciformes; family Triglidae; genus Eutrigla; species Eutrigla gurnardus. The sequence goes on along the minus strand of NC_139922.1, from coordinate 25,540,176 downwards.
CAAAAAAGTGATGAAAAAGTCATAGTATAGCATGTTGAGAAAAATTTATGAAAAAAAATCATAGTATGATTAAAAAAGTAGTGAAAATTGTAATGAAAAAATTCATAGTATGTTGAAAAAGTAGTGACAAAAGTAATGGAGAAAGTCATAGTGCACAGGTGGCCTAGTGGTTAGAGCGCATGCCATGTACGAACGTAAAAAAAAGTAGTCAGTATGTTGAAAAAAATTGTGAAAGTTTGTCAAAAAAAAGTAGTGAAAAAAGTCAGTATGTCAAAAAGTTGGATAAAATCGAAAAAAAGTAGTATGTTGAAAAAAGTAGTGAAAAAATAAATGAAAAAAATCACAGTATGTTGAAAAAAGTAGTGGAAAAAAAGTCATATGTTGAAAAAAGCAGTGAAAAAAGTAATGAAAAAAATCATAGTATGTTGAAAAAAGTCAGTATGTTGAAAAAAGGTTTTGAAAAAAGTCAGTTTGTTGAAAAAAGAAGTAGAAAAAAAGTCATAGTATGTTGAAAAATGTTGTGAAAAAAGTAATGGAAAAAGGTTTTGAAAAAAATCAGTATGTCGAAGAAAGTTGTGAAAAAAGTCAGTTGAAAAAAGTTGCAAAAAACTCATGAAAAAAGTCAGTATGTCGAAAAAAGTTTTGAAAAAAAAGTCATAGTATGTTGAAAGAGTTGTGAAAAAGTCATAGTATGTTGAAAAAAGAAGTAGAAAAAAAGTCATAGTATGTTGAAAAAAGTTGCGAAAAAACTCAGTATGTTGAAAAAAGGTTTTGAAAAAAGTCAGTTTGTTGAAAAAAGTTGTGAAAAAAGTAATGGAAAAAGGTTTTGAAAAAAATCAGTATGTCGAAGAGAATTGTGAAAAAAGTCAGTTGAAAAAAGTTGTGAAAAAAGTATGTTGAAAAAAGAAGTACAAAAAAATTCATAGTATGTTGAAAAAAGTTTTGAAAAAAGTTATAGTATGTTGAAAAAAGAAGTAGAAAAAAAGTCATAGTATGTTGAAAAAAGGTTTGGAAAAAGTCAGTTTGTTGAAAAAAGTTGTGAAAAAAGTAATGGAAAAAGGTTTTGAAAAAAATCAGTATGTCGAAGAGAGTTGTGAAAAAATCAGTTGAAAAAAGTTGTGAAAAAAGACTATGTTGAAAAAAGAAGTAGAAAGAAATTCATAGTATGTTGAAAAAAGAAGTAGAAAAAAAGTCATAGTATGTTGAAAAAGTTGTGAAAAAGTCATAGTATGTTGAAAAAAGAAGTAGAAAAAAAGTCATAGTATGTTGAAAAAAGTTGTGAAAAAAGTAATGGAAAAAGGTTTTGAAAAAAATCAGTATGTCGAAGAAAGTTGTGAAAAAAGTCAGTTGAAAAAAGTTGCAAAAAACTCATGAAAAAAGTCGGTATGTCGAAAAAAGTTTTGAAAAAAAAGTCATAGTATGTTGAAAGAGTTGTGAAAAAAGTTATAGTATGTTGAAAAAAGAAGTAGAAAAAAAGTCATAGTATGTTGAAAGAGTTGTGAAAAAGTCATAGTATGTTGAAAAAAGAAGTAGAAAAAAAGTCATAGTATGTTGAAAAAAGTTGCGAAAAAACTCAGTATGTTGAAAAAAGGTTTTGAAAAAAGTCAGTTTGTTGAAAAAAGTTGTGAAAAAAGTAATGGAAAAAGGTTTTGAAAAAAATCAGTATGTCGAAGAGAATTGTGAAAAAAGTCAGTTGAAAAAAGTTGTGAAAAAAGTATGTTGAAAAAAGAAGTACAAAAAAATTCATAGTATGTTGAAAAAAGTTTTGAAAAAAGTTATAGTATGTTGAAAAAAGAAGTAGAAAAAAAGTCATAGTATGTTGAAAAAAGGTTTGGAAAAAGTCAGTTTGTTGAAAAAAGTTGTGAAAAAAGTAATGGAAAAAGGTTTTGAAAAAAATCAGTTGAAAAAAGTTGCAAAAAACTCATGAAAAAAGTCAGTATGTCGAAAAAAGTTTTGAAAAAAAAGTCAGTATGTTGAAAGAGTTGTGAAAAAAAGTCATAGTATGTTGAAAAAAGTTGCGAAAAAACTCAGTATGTTGAAAAAAGGTTTTGAAAAAAGTCAGTTTGTTGAAAAAAGTTGTGAAAAAAGTAATGGAAAAAGGTTTTGAAAAAAATCAGTATGTCGAAGAAAGTTGTGAAAAAAGTCAGTTGAAAAAAGTTGTGAAAAAAGACTATGTTGAAAAAAGAAGTAGAAAGAAATTCATAGTATGTTGAAAAAAGAAGTACAAAAAAATTCATAGTATGTTGAAAAAAGTTTTGAAAAAAGTTATAGTATGTTGAAAAAAGAAGTAGAAAAAAAGTCATAGTATGTTGAAAAAAGGTTTGGAAAAAGTCAGTTTGTTGAAAAAAGTTGTGAAAAAAGTAATGGAAAAAGGTTTTGAAAAAAATCAGTATGTCGAAGAGAGTTGTGAAAAAATCAGTTGAAAAAAGTTGTGAAAAAAGACTATGTTGAAAAAAGAAGTAGAAAGAAATTCATAGTATGTTGAAAAAAGAAGTAGAAAAAAAGTCATAGTATGTTGAAAAAGTTGTGAAAAAGTCATAGTATGTTGAAAAAAGAAG
>NC_139922.1:25527618-25532618 GCF_963514095.1 Eutrigla gurnardus | reverse complement strand
TGTCAATCAGCAGGTAAGCCCCGCCCCCTAAACCATCCCCTGCTTTCTGGTCTGTTGGACTCGAAATGGAACTATCAATCAGCAGGTAAGCCCCGCCCCCTAAAGCAAAGAAGTAGGACCATTTTCTCATAGACTTCTATACAATCAGAGAGGAGTCGCCCCCTGGTGGCCAGCAGCGAGAATTACAAGTTTAAGGCACTTCAGCATTGGCTTCACTTCTCAGAAACGACGGCGACTCCTGAAGAACGTAGATGATCAGTTCTGTCAGATCTGGAGAGAACGTCTTCATTGAACGCGTTTTGATTCTGATTGACAGATGGTTCAACCAATCACCTGCCAAGTATTTTTCTGACAGTTACCGTTGCCAGTGACGCCTTCACAGATGGTTGCCGTGCAACAAACCATCTGGCGGGTCAGGTTTACCTCCGTGTGTTTGTGAACGGCTCGGTTGGTTTTTCTCTCTCACAAAGCAGCTCGTTTGTAAATGTTGCTGCTGACGGATACACTATACTATAATATCACTATATTGTCCCTGTGATATCACTATAATACCATTATATTTAAGCAGATATGAGTCTGAATTTTTGAGGTGAGTTACCAGTGTTTTATTTGGCTGCAATATAATAAAAGTGTTTATAATATTTTATCAACGGAGAAAGATTAGAACCAGCTTTAGTTACAGATGCACACGGTGTATATAATACATTCAGTAATTAAACAGCTTTAGAGGCTCCACGATATGATCTTATTAAGATTTTACACATTTTGCAATATGCTGAGTATCACGTTAACATATATTGACATTTATTCTCCTTTTTAACCACAAAATGATACAGTTTCTCAATATCTAAAAAGATAAAGGTTTCGTTCACTTTTATAATAAATGAACAACACGTTGCCTCCATGTGTTTATAAAATATGACAATAGCATGCTGTACGGATTTCCTGCCTCTTGAAAATATAAACAGGAAAAGCATTCGCCTTAAAACACCTTCCATTGACATGACGGGTTGAACTGACTGTTCCGGAGAGACTTGCTGGCGGAGCCGTCATGTCATCCTGCCGTTAGAAGTGATGGGATGACGTCTGTGTCTGTGAGTCTGACAGGAGATCAGTTAGTCTGCCTCGTCTTCGCTCCGCTCATCCTGCAACGATTTCGGTGAGTTGGTTTTATGAATGTTTTCCTTTTTCCTGAGTGACGGGATGTTAGAAGGGAATATCAGCGTAGCTGCAATGAACCGTTTGACTTTCGTTACCGGATTTGGCGAAAAAGTCAGTAAACTTTATAAAGGATGATTTAAATATCTATATGTATATATATTTTGGCATAGATATTAATAGGAGTATAACAGACATCAACCTGTTCTTAGGGGTCATGTGATGAGTAAAAAACAAAATGGATTTTGTTGTTAGTCGTCATGGCGACAACACACGTCAGTGGGGCCGGAAAGTGATGTCACAGCTCACCAGGAAGAGAGAGGAGATGGATATCTGGCTAGTTGACCAGTTAGCTAGGAAGGTTAGGTAGCTATTGGTGCGTTCCATTTAGCTCGGAAGTCGGAAGCCGGAGCTGGGAATGACGTCACACCCGAGTTATCAGCGTTTCAGTTACAAAGTCGGAAAAAAGTCGCCGGAAGAGGAAACAAGATGGCTACTCAACTCGGGCTTGTGTGGATCGTTTGACTTTCCGAGTCGGAAATCCGACCTTGGGGCTCGGTCCAGTTGAAAGTTTCCGACTCGGAGCTCGGAAATCCCGACTTCCGAGTATAACTGGAACGCGCCAAATGTATTTCCTTCCCCGCTACAGAGGTCGCTATGGCAACAGTAACCCCCTGCTACATTGATTTTCTTCTCTTCATGTGTATGGATGTTGGTGAATTCTGACTCTAAACCTCAGAGATAAAATGTCCCTTTTCAAAGCGGTCCTTTGGTGGAACGTCGTGTTCACGCCTCCTGAAGAAAACAGCGACAGCAGCTGCTGATGCTGCCGGGCCGCCGCGCCGCTCTTCCTCTCTTCTCGGGTTGCATCACTGCAGCCGTCGCTGCAGGCCAACGCAGCGCTGCATGAAACCTACGCTGAGATGATCACTGATTACTGCCTCCCGCTCAGCGAACCTCTCCGTCACTCACACCGACACCGACACCGAGGAGTCGGCAGGAGGCCGGCGGAGGGGCTGCCAGCGCTAATCCCCCCGTCTCATCTGATGATCCGTCTCGGTTGTCAATAATGAGGATCAAAGGGTGAAATCAGTCGTCTCTATAAAGACGACGGCGAGGGGGGGGGGACCCAGAGCCACGTTACTGCAATTATCTCCCCGTCTGTTCCACTTCAACAGGAGCATGTGGGTCATTCATTATTTTATATTACACCGCGATGTGGGTGAATACTGCATTCTAATTGGCTGCAGGACGTCCATTAATGCCTGATAATGGACGCCTCCTTAGAAACACTGTTCTGAGTGAATGATCTCGCTCCATTGAAGAAATGATAATCCCACTCTACACACCTCCGAAACTCTTGATGCTGATTTGAGGACACTGGCTGGTGGATCGCTGGTCTTGTTGTCTGATTATATTTACTGTTTGTCAACAGTAATGCAGTGTGTTGTATCAGTGGGTCACATGATCAATCTCCATTGTTTTAACTCACTGTTTGATGGATGAAGCAACTTCAAAGACAATCCAATGGATGAAAATGACACTTTAAGGACACGAATGTTGGCAACAAAACTTTAAATCAGCAAGTTGAAGACCTGGGGGAGTTCAGAAACAGCTGCTTTCTGCACCATTTCCCTTTTTTTTCAGCAGCACAAGAGAAACGGCGAGGTGGAGCAGAACGAGTGATTGCAGATCCGACGGTATAGATCGCCATTCTGTGTCACTCACATCTCTCCATGACCAAAATCTATTTCCTCAGAGGAGCCTGCAGCAGCTTTTAGCCGGCGCTGGAAAAACGTCCGGCACAAAGGAGCCCGCCACGCTGTGATCGAAGGTCATACTGGAAATAGTCGTGTGGAGAGCCGAGCCTTTGTGAGCGGCTCTCAACCCGCCGCGTCGCCACGGAGACCTTTCAACCTGCCGGCTCTCCTCCCTCCACGCCGCCCAGTCTGGTACCAGACCGACGTGGTCTACGAGGTCCTGCATGATGATTGGTCACACAGATTACGTTTGAATCACCTTAAATGTATATATAATATATATATATATATATATATATATATATATATCTAAAGCGTATTTAATGCACCGTGTGGTTTAGGATAAGTGAGCCTGAACGCTTCGCTGGCTTAACCGCGGAGGCTTATAGTCAGCCGCTCGGGATGGTCGACCATATTACATTCAGCTCTCTGAAAAGGGCCAAATAAAACAGACGGCGCTCTGAAAGGGCCTCTCGGGTTTTTATCCGTTTGTATAGCGAATCAAATCCCCGCCAACAATAAGAGAGCAAGGGGGTTCACGCTGAGCTCTACGTGTGGAGGAAATAAGAACGTATATGAACAACATCACTTTGAAGTGTTCCACACGGAGAGGGGATCTTTGTTCCGTGACGATGACACCCTGAAGGAGAGCGAGAAGAGAAAAGCGGTGAAGCTCGTAGTGTTTGTTTGAGCTCGGGACGGTAATCCTGTGAGGGGGCGGGGCTTGTGATGTTGTTGTTTACCTTCATGTGGCGCCGTTGAGGGGTGGAAAGCGTTTCACACACACACACACACACACACACACACACACACACACACAGATAAATACTTTGTTGCGGTACTTCAGTGGAAATCTGCAGGTATCGAGAGATGGTCAGGGCGTTGCCATGGCGACCGTTGTAGCGGGTTAACCTCCATATAACGTAAACAAACTTCAACACTTGAAAACACTGAGAAGTTTTCATTAAAAATAAAATAAAATAAAATTCTATAACAAACATTCAGCATGAATGGAAGCAATGTATCACATGACCACTGGAAGCAGTGAACACACACACACACACACACACACACACACACACACGCACACACACACACACACACACACACACGCACACACACACACACACACACACACACTCATGCAGACGAACAGAAACAGAAACACCTTTAGAATTCATTAACTCAGAACTCAGAGACGAGGAGGTGACGACTCGTTGCTTCCATTTCAGTTCTGCTCCATTTCATCTCGTTCATTACCTGTCTCTCTCTCTACTCTACTCTCTCTGTCTCTCTGTCTCTCTCTATTCTCTCCTCCTGTCTGTCTCTCTGTCTTTCTCTCTCTTTACTCTCTCCTGTCTCTCTCTCTCTACTCTCCCTGTCTCTCTCTTTACTCTCTCCCCTGTCTCTCTCTCTCAACTCTCCCTGTCTCTCTCATCACTCTACCTGTCTCTCTCATCACTCTCCCTGTCTCTCTCTTTACTCTCTCCTGTCTCTCTCTCTTACTCTCTCCTGTCTCTCTCTACTCTCTCTGTCTCTCTCTCTCAACTCTCCCTGTCTCTCTCATCACTCTACCTGTCTCTCTCATCACTCTACCTGTCTCTCTCTTTACTCTCTCCTGTCTCTCTCTCTACTCTCTCTGTCTCTCTCTCTCAACTCTCTCCTGTCTCTCTCTCTTTACTCTCTCCTGTCTCTCTCTACTCTCCCTGTCTCTCTCTTTACTCTCTCCTGTCTCTCTCTCTACTCTCTCTGTCTCTCTCTCTCAACTCTCTCCTGTCTCTCTCTCTTTACTCTCTCCTGTCTCTCTCTACTCTCTCTGTCTCTCTCTTTACTCTCTCCCCTGTCTCTCTCTCTCAACTCTCCCCTGTCTCTCTCATCACTCTACCTGTCTCTCTCTTTACTCTACCTGTCTCTCTCTTTACTCTCTCCTGTCTCTCTCTCTTTACTCTCCCTGTCTCTCTCTTTACTCTCTCCTGTCCCTCTCTCTTTACTCTCTCCTGTCCCTCTCTCTTTACTCTCTCCTGTCTCTCTCTACTCTCTCTGTCTCTCTCTTTACTCTCTCCTGTCTCTCTCTACTCTCTC
>NC_139922.1:25375118-25522618 GCF_963514095.1 Eutrigla gurnardus | reverse complement strand
GACTTTAGCTCCTCCGACAAAGTAACTGTGATCAGACGGAGACGGAATCTCTACATGCGCTTGAAGGGCTATCTGTTCGAAAGCTTCACTGCCACCGACTGGCCAGACATGCACACTGCAGCTTGTGCACGGAGAAGTTTTAAAAAAATGCGAAAACTAATGAAGAGAAGAGAATACATTGCGTTATGGCAGCAAAATAACTCAAAATCTCCTACATGAGCTCCCCCCCCCCCCCCCCCCCCCCCCACACACACACATTATGTACTTTATTTGATTCCGCATTACGAGTCAGGTTTCATTAAGAATCAAATATTTTGAATGATCCAACGGGATAAAACAGATCAGCACATTGTTACTGTTTCAGGGATACAAGAAACCAGATAAACATGCTTCCTACGATAGAAGAAATTGAGCAGTACTTTACTAGCTGTAGAAAGCCCCCCAATGTGTAGTCCACGCTCACACACACACACACACACACACACACACACACACACACACACCGTCTCCTATTATGTGTGAATCCGGGGACCGATGAGGTCGTGTTCAGGCAGATCAGCGGAGCTTCGGTCTGCGATCTAAAGAACGCCGACGGATGTCCGGTCCAGACAGACGAGGTCGGATTGTTGGATTACAGCGGTGTGTCACATGCACACACACACACACACACACACACACACGGTCACCCGACAGAGATAAAGTGATTTAAAGTGAAGGCGTGTTCACCTATCCCCCTAATCCAAGTATCAAGGCAGATGTGCGTTTTGCCCCTGTAGTGACCTTGCAGGCGTTCCCGCTGCCGGCGGCCGTCTTCTATCGGGGAGATTGCCATCAGTCGGCCGATCCGTCAAACCAAATGCATAGCATAACTTTGTGTTTGACTTTTTTAATGCCCTCCACCGGATTATCAATCAGGGCTCCAGATATCTGGAGACGGAACAACCCGGGATTATAAATACGTCCCACGACGTTACGGATCCTTTTTGATGAGCGGCGTCCCACCTGCAAGGCATCACTCTGGGTTCAAGAGAACAGGGAGTGATCGATGGCCTCATCAGAAATTATTCTATTTTGATGGCTAATATCTCCATTAAGATTCCGTAATGAGTTTTACTTTGGTGCCAGCAATCATTGTGTCAGGGAGGATGTCAAATCTTCTAAATGGTGGCGTTCTCATTTTAGGAATGGAGCTCTTCTGGTGCCCTTTAAATCACGTTTAATTATCTTTCTCCTCTTCGTCTGACAACACACACACACACACACACACACACACACACACACACACTGCAGTATATATTGCATGATGTGACCTTTCGTCATTGTGGGACGTCTCTCTTTTTTTTGTCATCTTGTGACATTATTGCTCATCTTCTCGTTCACCATGTAACTTAAGTAAACAAGGCAGCACATCATTAACCTCCATTCTCTGGAGGATTTAGTCAAAGGCCTCCAACTCAAACACGGTCTAATGGATAATTACACACGAGAAGCCGCCTCTCAAAGCATCTTCATCGTGCCTGACAATGATTAATGCCTCCTGTTTGTTACGTACTGTATTGTGTTGATGGCGGTGCTGTTTTTCCTTTATCTGAAGCGGTGGCGCGGAGGATGAGCGGGTCGTACCCGGCTTTTGTTTGCTGTGTGCAGCGATCGCACATCTCTGACCCGCTGCTTCTACCTGAAATTAATCACTGTCGAGAGGCAAAAAGATATTCAAGGTCAAAAGTCTCCGTGCTCTCCTTAAACCTTTAACTCCTCGTGGGACGTTTGCCAGAAACACAAAATCTGGATTAAAGAGGATGAGTATTCTAGTTGGAAAGCATAATATGTGCTCTTAAAATAGCTGGTGTTGGTGGAGGGGAGCAGATCTCTTGGATATCGGAGTGTACATGCCCATATAAGCCTTTCAAACATTAGGGGGCGCTATGGAGGCCGCTAATCACGCAGGAACCACTGTACCGCAATTTTTTGTAAGTTTACGAGTATAAAGGGTTTCAAAATGTGTGCTTATTGATTAGGGGGTGATCCCGGGTTCGAGTCCGCCCTGTGGACCCCCTCTGCATGTCATTCCCTCTCTCTCCCCCTCCCACTCCGTCACCGTCGGCAAAATAAGGCCAAAAGATAAAACTTAGAAATAATGTCGCCTGCAGGGTTTGAGTCAAGATGGTGAGATGAAAACGGAGAGATAGAAACCTCGGGGAGAGAAAGGAATAAAGAAGTAAAGCACAACAGAAGAAAGAGGAGGAGGAGCGAGAGACAGGAGGTAACAAAGCAAGGTGGGGGAGAACGAGTCAATGTGGGAATAATGACGGGGGAGTCGGAACGAGGCAGGTCGATGGTTCAGGATTGCAGTTCGATTCTGGCTGATTGAAAGCCCTGCACCAGGTCCCTGTACCCTGCACCAAGTCCCTGTACCCTGCACCAAGTCCCTGTACCCTGCACCAAGTCCCTGTACCCTGCACCAGGTCCCTGTACCCTGCACCAAGTCCCTGTACCCTGCACCAAGTCCCTGTACCCTGCACCAGGTCCCTGTACCCTGCACCAGGTCTCTGTACCCTGCACCAGGTCCCTGAACCCTGCACCAGGTCCCTGAACCCTGCACCAAGTCCCTGTACCCTGCACCAGGTCTCTGTACCCTGCACCATGTCCCTGAACCCTGCACCAGGTCCCTGTACCCTGCACCAGGTCCCTGAACCCTGCACCAAGTCCCTGTACCCTGCACCAGGTCCCTGTACCCTGCACCAAGTCCCTGTACCCTGCACCAGGTCTCTGTACCCTGCACCAGGTCCCTGAACCCTGCACCAAGTCCCTGTACCCTGCACCAAGTCCCTGTACCCTGCACCAAGTCCCTGTACCCTGCACCAGGTCCCTGTACCCTGCACCAAGTCCCTGTACCCTGCACCAGGTCTCTGTACCCTGCACCAGGTCCCTGAACCCTGCACCAAGTCCCTGTACCCTGCACCAGGTTTTGGGCTGCTGAGCAAATTCACATCTGAAATGATAAAACTAGCGCCGAGCCGTCAGCGCAACATTTTAATGCAGCTCACAACTCTTCGTAACATCACGGATAGCATCTGCCCCGTCAGCAGGTGTGAGTTTGCAGGGCAGACTGGATTTTCACATTCAGCATCATCCTCGTTTTACCTCTCTCTCTCTCAGGCAGAAACAGACCACAGGCTGTCCAACACTTCCAACGCGAGCAGCGGCCCGAGCTCATCACAAGTGCCAAAACACATTTACATTGATTTTCTGAGTCTTACTGCAAAACACTATTCTTATAGCCTCAAATATGAAGCTTTCATGGTACAAACGTGAAGCGTAATAGCTGTAAAGTGCCCCGTTTTCCTTTTTTTGGGAAGAAACATGAAGGCAGCAGCAACAGAAAACCCATTAATATGCTGCCAGTGTTACATCTTGTTCAGGCCGCTTGTCAAGAGAGTCGATCAGACCGCCGACCGGTGTTTATTTTCTACGGAGCCGACCCTCTTGATCCAAAACCTTTTTTCAGCTCTCTTGCTGCTTCTGTGATGTTCTGTAAAGTGAAGCCCATGCTGAAGTGCCTTAATGCTGCATTCTCCCTACCGGCCACCAGGGGGCGACTCCTCTCTGATTGTATAGAAGTCTATGAGAAAATGGTCCTACTTCTCTCTTGGTGTATTATCTCAGTAAACATTGTAAACATGAATTTATGTCTCAATCTCTAGTTTCAAGTATTCTTCAATCCAGCATGATGTTCATTTAGTACATTATTGTCTATTTAGAGGTCAAAGGTCACATCCTTTACTTCACAAAAACAGAGGAAATTCCTTTTGTTTATTACTACATGAATCAGAAAATACCGTCAACATCCATAAAACAACATTTTTTCCATGTTCCAAGTAATAAAATGCTGTATAAATAAAGCTATGAATTATATATGAATGATGTAAAACCCTTCAGAATATAGAGAGGAGTGAAATGGGAGGTTTCTGGCTCATTTTATAGAAGCAGATTGTAAAATAACAGATGTCATGATGGGATGATATGTGACCCAGAACAAGACCACCTGAGAGAGGGCCCCCTAGAAACCCCCCCGAAGCCTAAAACCAACGTATCTGGGTACTCAGCCGGGTCGTTGATGGATTCTAGTGAATTTCAATTCTACATGTCGTGTTACAAATAATGGTAGTGACTGCCCTCTACTGGTTGAAACTTGGCTATTGTATTCAAATGTTGGTGAATCACTAATGCTAACTGCTAGCATAGCATCCCAGCCTCGCACATGTCAACACAATTTACACAAATGTTTAAACAGCATTGTGTCAACGTAACAGACCCCTTCACAGGATCCACCTCACCATAATCATAACGTACCCAGCATGCTAGCGGTTAGCATTTGCACTAGCGATCAGCATTTGAAGTAGCAATTAGCATCAGTTATTTGAAAGAGTAACGGCTATCATGAATGGACTCACTCAGGCGATGTTTGTGCGGTAACGACTAAAACAAGCAGTGAGGTAACGTTACGAAATGTGTGTCGTCACCATGACAACTAACAACAATCTCCATTTTCCTTTTGTACCAGTCACATGACCATTGAAAACAGAAAACATCGGCTCCTTTTCTATTTCTGGTGTAGAGTCTGTTCATCACACACGTCATTCATAAATATAAAGTACTCTGTGTTTACGTATGTGCATTACCAAGTCTCTCGCACAACCGATCCCCGGTCCTCGTCCCAGAAGACCAGGATCCAGATGAGGCCGGCGTCGAGGGAGTCATCCCGTCAGTAACTGAGACTCTGTTCAGGCTAATGACTTATTCCTTCAGCTGATTGCAGATTTTTGATCCCTAACCAGCGTCAATGCCTCGTAATACAATCCTGCTGTGGCGGTGTGGTGTACTGCCTGGCACTGTTGTGGTAACCGAGCTGCATCCACGACCACCACACACACACACACACACACACACACACACACACACACAGTCTCTGGTCTCGGGCTGTGCCCTACTTTGATGCGTGACAAGCATCGCTCCAGAAATACTCTGTTTTTGTTTTTTTTGCGGCTGGCATCATTACAGCACACTCATCCCCATTAACATACGCACACACACGCACACACACACACACACACACACACACGCAGCAACAAACACACAAGCCTTCAGTCCAGACATCAAAGGGGGGATGCGGCCTCGTCGAAGCCTCCGCAGACCAATTCAAACATTTAGAAAATGTAGGTTACCGGATGAATGAATATCTTATTACTGTATGTGGGAGGGTGACACAGTGATTTGAAGCCGGCCGAGAGACGTTTCACGCCTCCGCATATGATAACCTGATTTCCCTCCTCAGCTCCAGATGCAGGGGCTGAGATATCCTGCTGCCGCGGAGAGGGAGAAGGAACGGGCGTTTCTCTGTCTTAGTGGTTATATTCCACGAGTGCAAAAAGGAAAAGGGTCATTGTTGTTAGTTGTCATGGTGACGACACACGGCAGTGGGGCTGGATGTTGGAAAATGTTGGAAAATGCTCAGGGGGGAAGCAGGCCTCTTAACACATGATTGGGGGCCAGGGGGCCCCAAGGAGCAGCTTAGTCCACTTATGCCTTGGGCCGGCCCTGCCTATAACAGTGGGGCTCTGGTAGATTTGAATAGGAATGTCAGAAACGCTCATTCCTCTCATCTGAACGCTACCTGAGTTAGCATAGCATTAGCATAGCATTAGCTAACACGACATACATAGCCGCCGCTTGCTCTTAAAAAAAAAACAACTCGTTAAAAACTCATCCGTGATCTAAATTAGCGTTTGCAGCACCGATCAATTAGTCGGCAAAGAGTTGCTAACAACCCCGAGGGCAGATTTAAAATGGTAATGTTGTTTATCTAGCAATCAATCATCTGTGAGTGGAACCAAGGCCAATCTGTTAGGGTTACCCCCCCCCCCCCCCCCCCCGAGACTTCAACATCATCCACTGCTGCTGGAGATGAACATCCTGATTCAGGCTTCTGCAGAAGATTACATTTCCTGCGGCCGAGCCCGGTGTTTGTTTTCGCCGTCCCGTGTGTTTGAAACCTTCCACCCACACGAAGCGCTCGATTGCTTTTTTCTTTTTCTTTTCTTTTTTTTTGGGGGTCAGAGAGCGATAAATGCAACCCTAGCACAGTCACAGGAGTCAGACCTGGATGTTTTCAGTTGAGTCTCAAGAATCTGATGTCATACTGCAAAACATGAGGTCATCAAAAATCATGGCCGATTGTGAAACCGTCACGTCAAGTTTTGGACACAAACTGTCCATTTTCCAGATGAAAAAAACAAAAAGATTCTTATCCACTCATCTCCAATGTTTTATCAGTATTTTTTTATTCTATTATTTTTTTGTTAATTTATCATCATTATTATTCCCTTTTTTATTGTTACTATTAATACGATTTTTGTTTTTAATTTATCATCATTATGACTATTATTATTATTATTATTATTATTATTTATTTTTTGAAAACACTATCTCTATCCAATATATTTTTGGACATCTAAAGGAGGAAAAACTAAAAAACAAAGGAGGAGTATTGGAGTATTGTTGTTCTCTTCCATTGTACGTTTTAAATGTTTAAAGCTTTTTTATTCCCTGGAATCAACAGCAAGGAAACAAACTAACTGTCATTAATGGAAGGAAGACTCTGAAATAAAAAACGAAATGAAAACTGGAAACAAAAAGCAAAGTAAACTAGGATCCGTTATTGTGCTGGACTGACAGATTCGTGTGAACGAGTGAATTCGTGACCAGCGCTTGTGACGTAGTATTAAATATGGAGAAAGAATACTTATAGAGAGGCTAAGCCACGCCCCCTTCTGCGAGACCATCACCAGAACGTCGTCCCGACTGACAGAACAACCTGTTGCGTTGCTCAGCACGAAGCCAAGAGATTACATGTGATTACATTTGGTGACTCTTTCACAACCTGTGTGTGATAGAAATCTAACCTCAGGACATTTACACTTGTGTGCGTATATTTCCCCCAAGTAACAGGAAACATTCAGAAGTAAAAACACCAAATCAAATCCGAGCCTCGTTTTATCTGAGGACTCACAGTGAAGAGCATAACACCGACCTGAATTTCATAGAAATCTATAATACCTTTTCTTTTTTTTTTTTAACAAGAGCAGCAGAGTGAATGTGCTGCAGTTCTGTGTTCCTTATAAATACAGTTTGGTACATTTTGTACTCTAAGAGCTCAACGGCACTAAATAAACAGCAAAGCTTTTCTACCTCACTGGACAAAGTGCTTTATAATTTACCTAATTCACTCTCACACACACACACACACACACACACACACACACACACACACACACACACACACACACAAATGCATGGTTGGTCTGTCATTTGGAGTATTTAGAGGAGGATCCAGGTGTTCTCAGAGTTTAACACCGATTATATAAACATATATGAATCCAGCCAATATTCCTACTAATCTGTTTACATGGCCAATATCAAAGTCATATTTTCTTCAGAATAAAAGTGGAACATGTGTGTGCATGTGTGGGAGGACGGGGTGTGGTCCTTCAACAGAATGGAGCCCACCTTCCCTGTGATCCTTGGGGGGGGGCAGACCCAGACCCAGACCAACACCAAGAAACCTCTGCTTTATTGTAACGCGCCTCATCATGGCTGTGACCTTGAAGGCAACACACAGATGAAGTGCGTTGTGTGTCCTGTGTGTTTGTCGCCGTGGTGATAATGATGCACACATATATATATATATATACATATACATTGTACATTGTTCCGCTCCCTGTCCTCATCACTGTCTCCTGTATGAAGTCATCCAACGTGTCCTTTTGTCTTCTGCTGCTCCCTCCGCTGTGTTTCCGAGTGTCCCAGCATGCATCAGTGTCAGCCGTGCCCTGCCCACTGGCGTGCTGATTTATGAATCCGATCCCGGTCCGTCATTACTGCCTCCAGAAGGACGCCTTTATGGACCAATGTGTCGAGTCTGTCAGCGGGAGAATCGCCTCCACGTCCACAAATATCATGGAAATCCTCCTGACGAGCCGCGGAGCCCGGAGCCCAACACGATGCCGGAGAAATATGAAGATGTTTCATGAAATGTCATTTCTGTAAATCATTCTCTTTGCTGGCAGAAGCCGTCGTGTAACAGTGAGGCCCTCCATGCTGATGTACTACACCCGTCTGTTTGCTGCTCAAACGCCACACAGTTTGTGCTGGAGGTGTTACGGGTGGAGCAGGTGACGCCTCCGTCATCCTCTTCGTGTCCAGCAGATGTGGACCAACCATCCATCATACATTCATCTATCATCCACCCATCCACCCGTCCATCATCCATATACACCATATTGCCTAAAGTATTGGCTCACCTGCCTTGACTCACATATGAATTTAAGTGACATCCGATTCTTAATCCATAGGGTTTAATATGACGACGGTCCGCCCTTTGCAGCTATAACAGCTTCAACTCTTCTGGAAGGCTTTCCACAAGGTTTAGGAGTGTGTTTATGGGACTTTTTCACCATTCTTCCAGAAGTGTATTTGTGAGGTCACACACTGATGTTGGAGGGAAGGTCTGGCTCTCAGTCTCCACTCTGATTCATCCCAAAGGTGTTCTATCGGGTTCATCCACACCAAACCCTCTCATCCATGTCTTCATGGACCTTGCTTTGTGCACTGGTGCACAGTCATGTTGGAACAGGAAGGGGCCATCCCCAAACATCTTTTGGTATGCTGAAGCATTCAGAGTTCCCTTCACTGGAACTAAGGGGCCAAGCCCAGCTCCTGAAAAACAAGCCCACACCATAATCCCCCTCCACCAAACTTTACACGGCACAATGCAGTCAGACAATACTGTTGTCCTGGCAACCACCAAACCCAGACTCCTCCATCAGATTGCCAGATGGAGAAGCGTGATTCGTCCATCCAGAGATCGCATCTCCACTGCTCTAGAGTCCAGTGGCGGCCTGCTTTAAACCACTGCATCCGACGCTTTGCATTGCACTTGCTGATGTATGGCTTGGATGCAGCTGATCGCCATGGAAACCCATTCCATGAAGCTCTCTACGCTGTTCTTGAGCTAATCTGAAGGCCACATGAAGTTTGGAGGTCTGCAGAAAGTTGGTGACCTCTGTGCCTCAGCATCCGCTGACCCCGCTCCGTCATTTTACGTGGTCTACCACTTCTTGGCTGAGTTGCTGTCGTTCCCAATCACTTCCACTTTGTTCTAATCCCACTGACAGTTGACTGGAATATTTAGGAGGGAGAACATTTCAGGACTGGACTTGTTGCACAGTCTGCATGCCTCGGTGCTTGCTTTTATACACCTGTGGCCATGGAAGTGATCGGAACGCCTGATTTCAATTATTTGGATGGGTGAGTGAATACTTTTGGTAATATAGTGTATCTCAGTGTTTGGCTCTCAGACCTCCACCACACACAGCCCATCCCTCTAACCTCCATCTATTTCAGTCTGAAACCGCCTGAATGTGTTTTTTCATTCTGCTCTCTTCGTCCCAGACGTTCCCGTCAAAACAACATAAAAACAGTCTCTCTCTTTATCCTTCTGTGTGTGTGTGTGTGTTTGTATGTGTGTGTGTGTGTGATCCTGCAGGCTTAGTTATCCACACATGAACTAACACCTTAAAATTGAATAGTAGTCCTTTGTGAGGGCCCATCAGTCTCCTTATTTGTGTGTGTTTGTAGGTCAGTGTGTGTGTGTGTGTGTGTGTGTGTATTAGGAGAGATTTATGCACACTGCTGCTGTGCAGAGTTCACTTCAGGGAGCTGCAGGTAAACTCCATTAGCAGAGTGTTGTTGGTGGACGTCCTTGCTCCGCCCGACTCCTGTTCTCCACCTCCACCTCCACCTTCTTCACACGCTCCGGATGACAAACAGGTTTGTCTTCTTTGAAATATTGATCGAAAAACTTTCTCGCATTCAAGTTTTTCCATTTTCGCCAGACAGCCTCGAGGTCTACGTGAGGTTAGAACCGAACCGCCGCGGCCCGGGAGAACCCGGCACCGGCAGCCCTGATGAAATATTCAGAGGCTCGGCTGGCGAGGAGCGGAGAAGACGGATCGCTGTGGGCTTGTGATGTCATCACACCGCCTCGCACTCATCACGCCCAGCGAGGTGCTCGCAACTCAACAAAAGAAAAAAAGCATGCACACACACACACAGGTATTTAATGTCTGCTGGTCTCCCGCGGCGGTATCGTCTGTCCGTCACAGATGAAGGCTGCGATGTTTCCGACGCCGACACAAAGGCCTCGCAGACCCGGTGATATCCGGGCTCCTCCATGTAACCCAGTACGGCTCACAGCCTCCGACCCATTCACCGACGTTTCCGAGGAACCTGGAAGACAGCGTTGCTATTCATCCTCATAGCCCCGCCCCCTTTCCAGCGGGGGGGGGGCATGTTGTAATCGATCCGTCAGAAAATCCTGCAGGGGGGCTGCAGCCGGAAATCAAGACGATGCTGCTCGGTTGCCATCGGCAACGCGGTCCCTTGATATCCGGCATCGGGTCACGTCGTGTCCCTGACAGCCGAGGAGAGGCGGACGCCGCCGCCGTCTTCAACCACGGCGTCTTTGAGAGCCTTTATCTAAAACTTTAGGATTTTGACCCTTGACCCTTGAGTTGAACGCAGACTGGCCAATCACAGCGAAGCATCGTCAGGCTGCTCTCATGCTCTTGTTTGAGATTTTCTTCATTTTCAGGCTCGTTCTGTGGATTTATTTAATTGCTTATTTAACAGGGACGATACATACAACACTGCCACAGGGTCTGAAGTCTCCCTGATCTGATCTGCAGCGGTGGATCTGGGTCTGAAGTCTCCCTGATCTGATCTGCAGCGGTGGATCTGGGTCTGAAGTCTCCCCGATCTGATCTGCAGCGGTGGATCTGGGTCTGAAGCCTCCCTGATCTGATCTGCAGCGGTGGATCTGGGTCTGAAGTCTCCCTGATCTGATCTGCAGCGGTGGATCTGGGTCTGAAGCCTCCCTGACTCTGATCTGCAGCGGTGGATCTGGGTCTGAAGCCTCCCTGATCTGATCTGGAGCGGTGGATCTGGGTCTGAAGTCTCCCTGATCTGATCTGCAGCGGTGGATCTGGGTCTGAAGCCTCCCTGATCTGATCTGCAGCGGTGGATCTGGGTCTGAAGCCTCCCTGATCTGATCTGCAGCGGTGGATCTGGGTCTGAAGCCTCCCTGATCTGATCTGCAGCGGTGGATCTGGGTCTGAAGCCTCCCTGATCTGATCTGCGGCGGTGGATCTGGGTCTGAAGCCTCCCTGATCTGATCTGCAGCGGTGGATCTGGGTCTGAAGTCTCCCTGATCTGATCTGCAGCGGTGGATCTGGGTCTGAAGCCTCCCTGACTCGGAGTGATTAACTTGGCTACGCTGGCTCTGGATCTGTTGTCTTTCCTGTCTGTACTGATGTCAGTCTGCTCGGCTGATCTGAGTCTCTGAAGCAATGCCGAACCACCTTCTCTCGTCTGTGATAACTTGTAGCTGCTGCTGGTTGGGGGTCAGCTGACGGACGGAGGAATGTTCTAGAGAGAGTAGCATGCGTAGCCTGGCGTTAACAGGAAGTGATCTCCGTTCAGCAGAGTCCTGGTCCCGGGTCCTTTAACTGGTCTACTGGATTTGGGCGAGTCAGTTAGTGACAGGGGGCCTAAAGCAAGTCCTCTATGTTAAAGCTCTCAAAGAGGAGCATGAACCTGGATGATCGAGGACCTGGACACGTGGCAGCTCTGACAGGGGGCGGGGCTTACCCGAGGGTCAATTATAACCATATAGATGTTTCAGAGGTCATGTAGGATTTAACTTAGTCCAGGTCCTGGTTTTATATCAGGACACGATAGTTTTGCTGTTTTATTTGTGTATATATTTCTGTCTGATGTTTGCGTCTGTAATCTGACCTGAAGTCAGCTGATGAGGAGTCGACAAGCAGCTGATTGACAGCGGCGTGTGGAGACGCCGGAGTTCATGTGGATCTGGAGATTCACACAGCTGATATCTGCTGCAGCTAATTGATTCCTTATCAGGATTTTTATCTGATCGCTCCGGCATTTGAACTTCCTCTCCGCCGCTTAGCGTGTTTCTACCCAGAATACACTTCTCTGGGCATCACGCCGTCGTTAATATTCAAACCACTGCGTTCTCCTGCTGGGTTTTTTCAGCCTCGGAGGACCTCCCACTCGCCGTTCAGCTTTCTGAACAGATAAAACCCCCTCTGAAAATCACGGGAGAATATTAATGAGAAAAAGTGATTTCAGAGCTGAGTTGAATGTAGAATGACGTGATTATAATTCTTATTATCACGTGTCCGTCCGGACCTTTTCTCCGTCGATGTAATGGACAACAGGACGGCGTCTTATTAGAAGGAATGTTATCACAATAAACACTTCTGTTCGGCCGTCCGTCGTTTGTAGCGTTTTATCTCATATTCAGTGAGGAGAGGAGAAGTGAGGCTCGTTACTCGCCGGTTTAGTTTCCCCTCCGGGCGGATGTGTGGAAGTCTCGGCTGCAGAGCGCCGAGATAAAAGCCGACCAGTGAAAAGGACAGAAATATATATAACTCAAAAACAGCCAACAGAAAGAAAAAAAACACTTAATTATTCACATTATTTGCAGTGAGTTTTTGAGTTCATTTTTATTTGATTGTAGCCATTTTTATAATACTCTTTTCTTTCTAATCTGATTGATAGTTATATAAATATACATGTGACCTGGTGGTTCACCTTTACACGTCTATCTTTATCTTTTTAACCTTTCTTCACCGTTGAATCACTTTAACATCCTGGATGAGGGAAGCAATAATTACACTAATAAGGAGAAACTGGTTGAAGAATGACTTCCATCACTTAATGAATCATGAATGGATCTGGTGAATGAAATATATGAAAGGAGAAGAATATATGAGGATTAGAAATCAAATTCATTCACTTGAAGAAAGGAGAAATGGATTAAATATATAACATAAATAAAGTTTTTATTCTATTTTCCTATTATTTCCTCTCTTGTGATCTGATGTGGATGATCATCTGACATCATCCACATTCTCCTGCAGCAGGATTTGCGACCTTTGAACTGTGATATGTGATTCACAAATTATTGCCATTATAGTTATAGTTATATTTTGAATGTATTATTTATTATTTTTGTATATTTGTTTATTTACCATTAAAACATGCTATTAAAAAAAAGGTGTTGTGTGTAAACGGCTGGTTGAGATTCTCTCCGAGAACCAAAGTTACTTTGACGAACACAATCTGCTCCGGAAATCTCGTCACGTTGAAATCTCCCAACGGCCCTCGGACAGCTGAGCGGCGGCGGCGGCGGCCCAGGTGAGGCCGGTTACGTTCAGCCCACTTACTGGCATCAAACACGATGAAAGACAGGAGGCAGCTTCAACGAGCTCGTTCCCATCTGCCCCGTGGAAAAGGAAGCGTCACGTTTAATGTCCTGCTCACATCCAATCAGAGGCGATGTTTCACAAACAAGACGTCACATATGAAACCTGCTCACTGAGGACGAATCTGTCACATGACGGCGGGGGAAGTGCAGCCTTCATTCGGAGGTGATGAAGTGACTTAATATCCACGGCGTCCCGCCGCCACCGCTCCGATCAGCGGTGCCGGGCACAATTACCGTCATCAATAAGTGATAAATGCCAGAACGGAGGAGCGGCTATCCCTCCACACCCGGGAGCTGGATCCCGGTGCTGATGGATGCAGGACTCTCCTCCCGCAGATAAGTGGGGAGGCTGAGACACAAGGGGGGGGGGGGGGGGGGTGGCTGATTGGATTGGATAACGATCAGGAGGAAGAGCTGATAGCGACGGCACCAATCACAGCAGAATCATGATCAATCCAGGAGGGAGCTAATTGTGGCTACGCTAGCTAGCATGTATGATATAATATTAAAGGTGCAATACACAGGATTCAGAGTATTAATACATAACGTTACGTTAACAGGAATATTAGTGGAATATTCATTTTCATCAGCCCTGTAAAAGGAATCAATGCTGTCACATTTGGAATAACCACAATATGTCAAGTGGAAACCTCTGGCTCTGAAAAGTGAAGCCGACGCTGAAGTGCCTTAAACTTGTATTCTCATCAATCATACGCCCACTACTACTTTTTTTCGTTCTACGTCACTGGATCCACTTCCTCCCGAGGTCACCACGACACTGTCACTGCTGCAGTCTGGCGTCGCGATGGCGTCGAGCTCACAGCTCAGCAATCAGCGTGTTCAGTGAACGCACCGGCGAGGAGCAGGTCTACGCTGTGATTGGAAGGAAGACGGATGTGTAAGGGACCATGGCGAGAACAAGAGAGCAGCTTCATGATCAACATAGCATGAAATCTAAAACGTGAACAGTCGCAATATACAGTATATATTAAATATGATATGTATATAATATATGTGTGTGTATGTGTATATAATATATATATATATAAATATATAATATGGAAGATGCCTGATGGCGTCGTCCGTAGCGTAGTCCCCCCCCCCTCGTATTACACTGCAGGTGTATACAGATGTGTGTACGTGTTACCGTGGCGATTCTGCCGTTTGTGTCGGAGACGTGAGATCTCTCCCTCCTCCCTGCGTGGGCCGCCGCCCGCCATCCAGACATATTTGTCATTTCAATCCATAACACGTCTCAATACATCTCATCTCACACAGACCGCTGCTTAATGAGATCTGTCATCCATGTGCTCACGGCCTGCACATCTCTCATTCTCACCCACATATATATATATATATATATATATATATATATATATATATATATATATATACCACCTATGAGCCATGTTTGTGTCTTTACCAGGCAGCAACCTCCGGTTCTGAATAGTGAAGCCGATGCTGAAGTGCCTTACACTGCCATCCTCTCTGCTGGCCACCAGGGGGCGACTCCTCTCTGGTTGTATAGAAGTCTATGAGAAAATGGTCCTACTTCTCTCTTGATGTATTATCTCAGTAAACATTGTAAACATGAGTTTATCTCAATCTCTAGTTTCAAGTAAGCAGGGGATGCTTTAGGGGGCGGGGCTTACCTGCTGATTGACAGGTTGCTACCACGCACTAACTTTGTGAGCAGCTTCTCCTCCAAAGTCCAAATATGGTCACTTCCTTTCACCGGTTGCAAAAAATCCAAGTTGCCGTATTCGAGGCTTCAAACCCGACGTGTGCGTCACCATGACAACGTGCTCTTCTTACATACAGGTCTACTAACGTACGGTCTACGGCCCTTCCTAACTTCTCAGACTGGACCTGTAACTCACACAACTCTGCTGCTGGTTTATTGCCTCAGTGTTTGTTGTCATGGCCACATTTCCGCTGCTCTGACATTGGAAAATTAGACCCTGACGCACGTTAATATTTGATAGAGCGTGTTTACTGCTCTGCTGGTTGACTCGGGCTCTAATTTAGTAGCTGGAAGCTAGCGGCTTGATGAAAAACGTAGTGTTGCTGTGCACCA
This sequence comes from Eutrigla gurnardus, assembly GCF_963514095.1. NCBI lineage: Eukaryota > Metazoa > Chordata > Actinopteri > Perciformes > Triglidae > Eutrigla > Eutrigla gurnardus. The sequence continues at coordinate 25,507,130 of NC_139922.1, read as the reverse complement.
GCACCCCTCACGCTGTAAATCAACCCAAAGCATTGTCATTTACTTTTATTGACCAAGACCATTTTTCCCTCTCCGTTTCATTAATTTTAAATGAGCCTTTATTCACAACAGAGCTCGCTCCGGGAGCCGTCTTTCATACAGTTTCCAACGTTTCCGCATTCATACTCATGGGTTTCGGCGCACATTCATCTTTTTTAAAGCCGACCGGCGACACCTGGAGTACCGCGTTTCCCAAACTACTCTCAGGACTAGTTCACAGTAGACGTGATGCAGATATTAGATGGTGTCTGGGAACATTCAGACGGTCCTGCTGATCGATAAGTTTGAGCGACCTCAGGAACATGATGTAGAAGACATTAGCAGGAGGACCAATATTCACAGTATTTACAGGCCACATATAAACGAGTGCTGGGTGGAGAGAATTAGTACGGGTAAGGATTTACATAGTCAAATCTGATTGGTCAAGCCTTTAGTCGACTGATCACCGAATCTGGCTCCTTAGATTGAATCAGGTTCCTTAGATCGAATCAGGTTCCTTAGATCGAATCAGGTTCCTTAGATTGAATCAGGCTCCTTAGACCGAATCAGGTTCCTTAGATCGAATCAGGTTCCTTAAATTGAATCAGGCTCCTTAGACCGAATCAGGTTCCTTAGATTGAATCAGGTTCCTTAGATTAAATTAGGCTCCTTAGATTGAATTAGGTTCCTTAGATCGAATCAGGTTCCTTAGATTGAATCAGGTTCCTTAGATTAAATTAGGCTCCTTAGATTGAATTAGGTTCCTTAGATCGAATCAGGTTCCTTAGATTGAATCAGGCTCCTTAGATCGAATCAGGTTCCTTAGATTGAATCAGGTTCCTTAGATTAAATTAGGCTCCTTAGATTGAATTAGGTTCCTTAGATCGAATCAGGTTCCTTAGATTGAATCAGGTTCCTTAGATTGAATCAGGCTCCTTAGACCGAATCAGGTTCCTTAGATTGAATCAGGCTCCTTAGACCGAATCAGGCTCCTGCAGGACACGCTCACATGCACGAACATGCGCTAACACCACGCGACAACAGATCCCGATAACAACACACACAGAGGGAAAGTAACTTCTCTCTCTGCTCCGGTATCATTACTGCATTATATCTGTGTGTCCTGATGACACACACAAACACACACACACACACACACAAGACTAACTCAGCTCTACTTTCTTCCACACATCCATTTTTACTGTTTCTACGCCAGGAGTCATTTTTCATTCTCTCTCTCTCTCTCTCTTGTGTTTGCATTAGTCATGCATGAGCATGCAGGCTTCATATCTGTCACGATCCTGCGTTTCAATGGAAAGCGTTGTTTATTTAGACGTGGAATTGTTAAATGAAACAATGACACATCCAGGAGGCGCTGGTTCGATGCCGCGTGGACGATGGTTTAATTTCCCAGCGGTTTTAGTCCCAGCAGACGGCCGTGATGGACACCCACACCGCGGCTCATTATTGCTCGGTGGAATAGATTTCATTAGCAGACCTTTCTCGGGCTTTCAGGAACTAGACCGGGCCGGCCGGCGTGGAGTCAGCAGCGGGTTGGCAGGCTGATCGATGGCGGTGAGAGTTATCCACCGTTCTGCTCTGACTGCTGGGACATGATTACAAATAAAACCCTCCATGAATATTCATAGGCCTGGTGTGGGCCCCTAAAGGCCAGCTGGGGCCCCGTACTGCAGCAGGGGCCTCATACAAACCTTGTCCACCACCCACACCTCCACCATCCAGGTCTGCCAACCAGACCTCGTCCCCCACCCGGACCTCATCCCCTACCCAGACCTCGGCCAGCCCTGGACCTCGTCCAACACCCAGAAACGTATTTGTCGAAAGCAAACGTGATCCACGTTTCCCTCGAAACTTCATTTGCATGAACGCTGGGTTTCGTGAGCTGCGGCTGCATGTCGTAGTCCTTCTGTGTTTTATTGGGAGCGGGTTGGGTGGGGGTGGGGTGGGGGGTTCACAGTAACACAACGGTCCATGTGACAGCGTCTACTGCTGCAGGTTTACATACCGCCATGTGTCCTTCAGTGATGCTGTTCTGGGCCTCACACGGTAAACAGAGTGAAGGGGGGAGAATTCAATTACACCTCTCCGAATACCAACACTTCCAGTGAGATGAGGACACACACACACACACACAATAAGAGAAAATGTCACCATGTTTATTAGATTCCCGTTCGGGCGGCTGCACACGCATCGACACACGAACACGCAGTATGTTAATGAGCTTCCTGAATAACAACAACACGACTCTTCCTCATAGTTTACACCCCGAAGCTGCTAACAGAGTTAGCTTCATGATTCAAGGTCAACTTTATAGCTACCTAGCGACCTGTCAATCAGCAGGTTAGCCCCGCCCCCTAAAGCATCCCCTGCTTTCTGGTCTGGTGGACTCTAAATGGACCATAATGTACTAAATGAACATCATGCTGGATTGAAGAAGACTTGAAACTAGAGATTGAGACCATAAACTCATGTTTACAATGTTTACTGAGATAATACATCAAGAGAGAAGTAGGACCATTTTCTCATAGACTTCTATACAACCAGAGAGGAGTCGCCCCCTGGTGGCCAGCAGAGAGAAGTAGGACCATTTTCTCATAGACTTCTATACAACCAGAGAGGAGTCGCCCCCTGGTGGCCAGCAGAGAGAAGTAGGACCATTTTCTCATAGACTTCTATACAACCAGAGAGGAGTCGCCCCCTGGTGGCCAGCAGAGAGAAGTAGGACCATTTTCTCATAGACTTCTATACAACCAGAGAGGAGTCGCCCCCTGGTGGCCAGCAGAGAGAAGTAGGACCATTTTCTTATAGACTTCTATACAACCAGAGAGGAGTCGCCCCCTGGTGGCCAGCAGAGAGAAGTAGGACCATTTTCTCATAGACTTCTATACAACCAGAGAGGAGTCGCCCCCTGGTGGCCAGCAGAGAGATTGCAGCGCCTGCTTCGTTGCCACCTGCTATGAGGTGATTATTACATGGGATTTGCTCGTCTTATTGTTCGCGCTGTCAAATTCAAGTTGTCGGATTAGAATTACACACCTCTCCATAAATAATTATTATTAGAAATATCTGCTGAGAACAACATGCTGCCGTCATCACAAACGGCTGCAAAAAAGAGCTCGTTAAAATATTGCCGAGTCAGGAGCTGCGTGTGTTTTCTCCACGTGAACGATGACTGTGTGATTTATGATATTTGGTGTGAGGAGATTTTTCCCATCCGTCCCTCGAGTCACCGTCTCCTCCAGGAAGAACAGGCAGTAACGACCTCATCCTTAAACGGTGGCCATCATCCATAAACCGCCTAAATGGAGCCCCACTCCCTCCCGCTGGTATTGTCTCCGTCACCCACCAGAGCACCTCTTCACCGTTGTGATGTATCCCCGTGATGAGTATCAGTTTTCTTTGCTGCTCTCAGATCTGTATTCCTAACCGGGCCTTCTTTAACATTCACCAAACATTTTGAATATACCATGAGGCTCTAATTGCAGAGATATAACGTTCCTCGTAAAGATTTATGAGCTATTAATCTGCTGACGCGGGATGATTCATGAGTCTCAGAGTCGGGGACGTATGATTAGAGTTATTCATTCGTCATGGCTGCCGGAGACGCCGCACTTTAAGCTAAAAGATATTTCATCAAAAAAAAAAACGCCGCAACGCCGGATCTCATCCACGATATGCAAATTATGTTTTTTTTTTTTTTTACTTCTTAGCATTTCAAGTCATGAAACGGTGACAACCAGCGGAATGTGTGTGTCGTTCTATTTTTAGTCGCGTCGTAATGAAACGTCGCAGTTTATCCAAATCAGATCATTAGTGGCCGTGTTTAAAAATAGACGAGATTACACACCGTTGAGTGTTCAGGTTTAATGAGCACTCTCCACATGGAACAGTCTAACAGGCGTCTCACGCAGATCATTCATCAAGCTGGTCGAGCCCCTCGCTCCTCCACGCTGCCGGATCACTCCTTCACTCAGGGGTCCCCCAGAGGTCTAGATAGTAGACCACATTAGTCCAGAGACCAGACCAGACTATGTGGAGAAACCAGAGACTGTCTGTGATCCCCCAGAGGTCTAGATAGTAGCTCATTTTAGTCCAGAGACCAGACCAGAGAAACCAGAGACTGTTAGCGTAGCCTAGCATCCATCAACCAGACTTCATTCAGAAAACCAGCGTTTTAAAAGTAGTTATCTTGTGGTCTTGCAGACAGACCTAACAAAGCATGACACTTTTTCCTGATCACCATCATGATGGAGTTATTTCAGCATCCTTTTCATCTGGTTATTGATATTAAATCACAGATACTTTATTCTGGTTCCTCCAGCTGTGGTGAACCAGCCCACGTGGGTCTTGCTAGATCCAGTGAATCCAGTTTGGTGAAATCCATTGAGTACCTCTGTTAATGTTATGAACCCAGACAGGACGGGGTCTGGGTTCCTGGTAGATCTGGGACTTCAACATGTACAAAGCAGCAATAGTGGTGATTTCAGCCGTCGGAGACGAGCAGCGGTTCCTTCGTCTTAACGTGAACATGAACATTATTAACGATTATTTTGCTCCCTAGTCACCAAAGTAAAAAACTGGACCGGCTTTTCATAAGCTTGTATGGGGACTAGATGCCAAACATAAATTCTAACCAGTCTTCACATATTCTCATAATAAGCCAATTCAATATCAGTTGGCTGAACTACAGATTATAAATTGATGACATGAATGATACATTTGCAAAGTTGGACAAGCCTCCGGACACATCTTTTATTTAGGGCTGTTGCCTTGAAATATTACTATTCTAATATTAATATTTGCTCATACTGTAAGACGAAACCAGGCCCCGAAAACATGCAAACCCACACAAAACTTTTGGCTCTGATTGGGAGTTGTAATTAATAATTAGAGGTCCACATAGCCTCATTTTTTAGGGGGGGAGGTTCGGGGGGGATAGCAGGTCAACAGTAGACGTGATGAACGTCATCTGAAAGCTCGACACCTGAAGATGAATTTAGGAAGCAGCTCAGCAGCGTGTGTCGAGGTGTTACGGTCATAAATCAGAAAATTAAAACTAATTAATGAAAGGAAACACATTATTCTCAAGAGCACTTATGTCTCATCAATTGTTGAGGTTTGATACCTTCGTGACATAATTGATTAAAATGATCAAAAATCCCCCGAAAAACCACCTTAATACACCAAGACCTTGAAGAAGACCATAGAAAACCCAGGCTGAGGTTTGGTTTCTACAAAGCTTTATCATCACGATAGCAGTTGAGCTCATTGGACAGAGTTGTAAAACGGATCGTTGACTCCTGACCGCCAGCGTCAAGTACATTATGTCAAGAAGTGTTCAGACTGTTCGCTGCTCCGTCAGATACTATGGATCCACAGAGGAAGGGTCATTGAGCTGAAGCTGCCATCTCACTGCTGTTAAGCGAGTCCAGACACAGTCGGGGTATCAAATACAGGTCCATCGAGGGCCGAGGACATCCTGTCTCATACGATGTGAGCCGACCGCCGCTTTGAAGGGCCGTCACATTCTCTACTACGGCCTTCAATCTCACCGGGTATGAAAAGATAAGATATGATCATGCTCGATTAGCTCGTTGAATAGTCACCAAATACACTCTGTTCTTTCTGTTGCTCAGCTCTAAAATACTACCAACGGGAAGTCTATGGGGGTCCAGATTCCTGCCCGAAAGCCGTCTCATTAGCGGTGCTTCAGTCCAGCGTTTCAGGCGGGCAGCAGATAGCAGGGTCACCGTTTATCCCTCAGCACCACGGAGCGACGTTTTCCTGTGTTTGGCCTCCGTTTGAACGCGTGCTGCGAGTCATTTACGGGGTTTTTATTCAGTTTGGTTTCAGCCGTATCATCATCAGCAGCATTAACCCCTCAGGTCACACCACAACACATCCAATCATTATGAATCACTGCACATTGAAATATCAAAAGGCAAAGCCAGAAACCAGCAGGGAGCAAATTAATTATACAAAAATTTCTCTTTCTGTCTTAAAAAACAAAATAGCTTCTGACATAATTCGGCTGCATCCAATCGCTGAGGTAAATACTAAAAATAAAGCTAATTTACTTTATTACGTCACTAGGATTAAAAGTACAAATACAATAAAATAAAAAGCTGAATTATTTGGGGGGGCTTGGGATGAGGTCGGGTAAGTCCAGCCCCCCTACAACAGACCCAACAACGTTCTTCTTCTTAGGGTCATCAGGTCAGGAAGACGGACTGACATCACCTCTTGTTTTTCTTCACACTACGATGAAACACCTTCCAGCTGTGGTTTAAAGCTGCTCTCTCTCCTCACGACCAAAAGGCAACATCAGCGTCCAGCAGCTGCTCCGCTGCCACAAACAGAGCGTTCACAGCTGAGCGGAGCCGCCGCCGTCCTGTCGGCTCAAACACACGAGTTTAAAGACGCGTGAATAACGTTGGAGAAACACGCCGTCGCTACGCATCAGCGTTCGCGTTCCTGCAGCGGTGGCCCGCTAACTGGCCTCGCCTGAGCCGGGGCTGGTGGGAGCGCTGGTTTCTCTGCTGGTTACCGTTGGTTACCTTTGTGTGGACTGAACAGAACATCTGTGATCTAATAATAACCATCCAACATGCATTTTTCATGTGTTTTTTTTTTTTTCTTCAAACCTGCTTTGGGTGAGTAATTTAGACGTACGTTTGGATATCACCACGCGTCCTCGGCAAATCAGCTTCCATTTCCTGCACGAATTACTGCTCATGTTTAATTCACGGCCCAATACATACGTTGTAATTTGACCGCGGTGAATTATTAAAGTAAAAAAGATGATAGACGAGGGGAGAGACGCTACTTCTGGGACTTAATCAGGCCGAAGTTGGGCCAAAATCACCTGAAACACACCCCTCCCACACCGTGTGTGTGTGTGTGTGTGTGTGTGTGTGTGTGTGTGTGTGTGTGGCAGAGACGGTGATGGATACACAGATCAGTAACGCCGTTTGACCAATCAGGGCTCAGAACCATCCATCTGAAGAATCAAGCCAGTAAATGAGTTTAATCATCACAGCCTCCTTGAAACCATCAGCACTGATGTTGCACATACAGAATATTTACACACTCGCCTCTACAGTTTTTTGCATCGTCACTCATAATATAAATATTCTATGCTCATAATAAGGCATCCAATCTGTCCTCGAAACTCACTCAATTCCCCTCAAAGCAGGCGTCACTATGTTTACGTGAGTAGATATTCTAGTTATCACGAGAGAAACAATATTCCTGATCTGTTTGATGGAAATGAATGTTCCCATTCACATTGATGCTGGTCTGCTGGTTGTAACCAAGTCTAAGCAGGATGAAATGGCATTTAGCCACTTTGAAACTGTAAACCCACTTATTTTCTATTGCTTTTAATTCATCTTGTGCTTTTTTGTTTTGTTTTATTCTCTTCTTACATGAACCTTTTTGTTTCTGTAGGTTTAAGCTGTTTTACTAATTATTGTTTTATATTATTTTATATTGTTTTTGTTGTTGTTTTTATTGTTTTATTACTATTTTTATTAAGATTGTGCATTCGTAACGTTAATTAAGTGAGTAAAACTATGTGTGAATGAAGTAGGAACGCATATTGCTATAGTTATCTGATTGGCTCAACAAGTGCAACATTAAAGCAGGGGAATTAGCATGCTAGTAAGCTAGCAAGCTACCTAGCGGACAGCTTGCTAACATTCTTAAACACTTACACACATTACAGAAAATGAGCTGAGTAGCGTGCTGGCAAACACTGGGTCTGATGGTCCCTGATACTACAGAGAAAGACAGGCTAACTACCTCACTAGCTACCGAGCTAACTAGCTTACTCTAAGTAGCTACCTCGCTACCTAGCCAGACATCCGTCTCCAGAGCTGCGTCCTCGCTCTTCCTGGTGAGCTGTGACATCACTTTCTGTCCCCCACTGACACCTCGTCACCATGACGACTAACGGCTGATTGTTCACCCTTTTTCTTTTGTGCTCGTCACGTGACCTCTGAAAGCAGTTTGTCTGTCTGTTCTACCCCTGTTCTATTTCTACGGTCTGTCACCAACTATCATAACAGACCAGGACCCCCACCACACACACACACACACATACACACACACACAGACACACACACACACAGACACACACACACACACACACACAGACACACACACACACACATACACACACACACACACACACACACACACACATACAGACACACAGAATTTCTTGTGAATTCATAATCTCCCTAATGATAAACTGGTTTCAATTTGCATACATTAGGGGTCGTTTTGAACGTACTCCTCTTCGTCGCCGTGGTCACAGACGAAGAGCCGAGAACACACGAGAGAGAGAGAGAAAGAGAGAGAGCGAGAGGGCTAATTATCAGAAATACGAGCTGGGTTATGAAAACGGTTCTGACCTGCTGTATCATTATTATTATTCATAATGAGTGTGTTATAACAGTGCGGGGCGCTGCGGTGTGGGTCTGGTCCTGGGTGACGGGATAACGGGGTCTTTCTGGTTCTCCTTCAGACAAACCAAGGTCAGAGTGTTGCTATGGTGACACATCCAGACTCATTCTCCGGACCCAAATCCCATGAGCCGTTTGATTATTTGGGGCGACTACCTATCTCTGCATTGTGATTCATCCTGCTGGAGTGGGAGGAGGAGACGGGATAAAAGGCCGAAGCAACAACAAAAGGCTTGCTGGGAAAAAAAGAGAAGTCAATCCCTGATTGAGTGGCGGATCAGTCGGCTGTGTGTTTTCACTCAGCTTGGCTTCGTGTTGCTCACACCGACACCGACCACGTCGTACAAAGTCACCCAGCAGGCGTTTCCTCACGAAGGTCGAGTCAACGTTCAGAAACAAGACAAACAGAACGGGGACCAGGAAGTGGATGAATGGTGGTCTGAAGACTGAAACATTTAGATGAAAAGACAAATCTGTGGTTCTCACTACTGAACTCAATTTTTAATAAATACAAACGTAATTTGACCGCGGTGAATTATTAAAGTAAAAAAGATGATATGATATGATGGCGAGGGGAGAGACGCTACTTCTGGGACTTAATCAGGCCGAAGGACGGCACGTTGGGCCACAATTTCACCTGAAACCCAATAACATTAAAGCAGGGGAATTAGCTAGCGAGCTACCTAGCAGCTTGCTAACATTCTTAAACACTTAACGTTAGAGAAAATGAGCCGAGCAGCGGGTTGGCAAACACCGATGTCTGGGTCTGACGGTCCCTGATACTACAGAGAAAGACAGGCTAACTACCTTACTAGCTACCGAGCTAACTAGCTACATGGCTATGTAGCTTACTAGCTACCTAGCCATACATCCGTATCCAGAGCTGCGTCCTCTCTCTAAAAAAAAAAAAAAAAACCATTAAAAAAAAATTAATTAGCAGGTTTTTCGTAAAACCAACTCTCTAGAAAAAACACGGGACATGAACAGAGGTTTCCTGGTTGAAAGTCCGATGTTTCTTTGACCCACAACTTTGTCCAGATGGAAAGCATTGAACGTCTGTGTTGGTTTTAGAAACATACAGAGTGTTTTCCTGGCTGGCTGATAAAGAAAGCGTAACAAGCCGGGGTTCATGGGCCTGGTACAGGAAGTCATCATCTGGATGGCCAGGTGACCTCTCTGACCTTTTGCCCATTGACTCTTCCTGTTTGCACTCCCTCTCTCTCCGTGGGAGAGCACCACCATGAAACTGTCCCGGGAAATAAACGCTCTGAAAGCGCTCTCCTGTATTTCCATATTTAAACGATTATCATATCTCGCTCCAACATGCGACGGCTGAATTTGCGTGCCGGCAGCGCGAGGCGGCTCTGACCCTCCGACTGATTCGGTTTGGACAACACATCATCATACAAACCAGCTTCCCTCTCCAGCATCACAAAGCCCAGAGGCAGACTGCTGCTCAGTTGCTCAGACACACTTTTCTTGCAACTTTCTTTTCTTCATTGAAAAAAAAATAAAATAGAAATCATAGGTTATTTTTCTTCATGCCATATTCCCCGTCGCAGACTTCTTTTCCCCTACAATCTTGTTCTTTTGGGGTCAATTCTTCTCTCAGGGCTGACAGTATGGGGCCAACTGAGTGCTGTGAGACCTGGTTCAGGTCTTTGTTGTGACAGATAGGAGTCCCACTCCCCTCATGTCCAGGTGACACCGGCTGTGTGAAGTGTAATAGAAAACCTGGTGCTGCTGGAGGAGAGTGAACGCTCCTCACTGGGCCTCGGATCACCCCCGGTGGTCCTGATGCAGGAGACCCCCCGAGGTTGATGGTCCATGTACCCTCCTGCACTAGACCTGGTGTTTACATCAAAGTGCTAAATGTAAAAAATGGACACAGATTGGCTGGGGGGGGGGGGGGGGGGGTCCAGCATTGATCCCAGTGAAACCAACAGCGAGCTGAATCTGGTGGTTTGTGATTCTCGGCGTATAGTTGATTAATGGCAGACACACTGCAGCAACGGCTAGCTGCTAACCGGGTCGAGCACGAGGATTTATCTCCATGTTTCAGAACAGTAGTTTACATGAACACTATGTAGAGGACTATGTAGAGGACTACAAAGAGGAGTATGTAGAGGACTATAAAGGGGACTATGTAGATAAAAATAATATATTTAACTATATTATTTTCATAAATTTGTCTCAATCACTCCTCTCACAACAATCACTTTTCCTTCAGAGCAATGCATGATGGTCTATTTCGCTCGGTAACTCACTGCTGTTCCAGTTGAATTGTGGGATACTGAGTCCTCCACACAGGGTCTAATAATCATCTCTACAACAAGAGCAACGGCAACAGTCAAGATGATTTTTTTCTACATTCCTGAATCCGTCCACGATGATTCTCCGGCTGTTATCCGTCTGGAAGGTTTCGTCCAATCAGACGTGAGAGGAAGCAGAGATGCGTGACGGACGTCTGAGTCGGCGTCATTTCATGAAAAGAAGCACGATTTCTCCAGCGGACCAAACGTGAGGATGTGAGACTCAAACAATGGTCTGCCGGTCCAAACACACAAAGGATCACGGTGGAGATCCACAGATCAGACCTCTTAAAGGGCCAGCGCTCCGTTCAGCGCGATGCGTTCGCTTACATGGAAGCGACTCGAAGAAGAAGCCGGACACGTGAAAACACACAAAAATATGCAATCTGACCATTAAAAGCTGAAACGTTGCTTGGCTCCGGCTCGCCGCACTAATTGGCTCTTTATCCGACCGGATCTCCTGGCAGACTCTGGAAAGACGTCGGTTAGCGCCACGTTTAATTAGTTTGAACAAGAATACAGAAGGGAATCAGGTTTAATTAAGTCAGATGAATTATTATTCCAGCGACTAGAGTTGATGTGCGTTTCACACAGCTGTATTGTTGCTGTTGTTGTTGTTCCTCGTCGACGTGTGCAGGCCCGTTATGAGGTGCGTTTATCGTTGGCGTGAGGCTGATTGAAGTTGACGTCTGAGTATTATCCCGCGGATTATCGGATGATTACGAGCAGCCGAGAGCACGCACAACACCCTTAATGTGTAATTACACTGTAATTTTAATCGCCTACTCATTCAAAACCGGAATAAAGAGGACACGCCGCCGCCGTCTACGCCGAGACGACTTCTGGATGTTGGATCTGATGCGACCCGGAGAGCCGGCCCAGATGTGGTAGTCCTGGTTCTCCCTCAGATCCCTTAGTTAACTTCTAATGGTCCCGCTGTGAAACTCCCTGCTGGGTGCATTCTGGGTAAGAAGCCGATTATTTAAATGGCCCCGCTAGTACACGTCTTTGAGCATTAGGTTGCCTTTCAGTGAAGAGATTGAAACTTCTTTAATGGAAGGAGCGAAAGCCAAGATTGCTTCTTAAAAGGAAGGCCTGCCTGGAAGATTACCTAGACCAGGGAGCAGCTCATTTATCACAAGACCTCGATAAGGGTTCTGAATGAGTACTGGGACGTCTGACACAAGCAATTTGAGCTGAGGAATACATCAGGGAGGAAACCTCCTGTTCGGAAAAGTGAAGCCAACGCTGAAGTGCCTTAAAGCTGCATTCACTCTGCTGGCCACCAGGGGGCGACTCCTCTCTGGTTGTATAGAAGTCTATGAGAACTTCTCTCTTGATGTATTATCTCAGTAAACATTGTAAACATGAGTTTATGTCTCAATCTCTAGTTTCAAGTCTTCTTCAATCCAGCATGATGTTCATTTAGTACATTATGGTCCATTTAGAGTCCACCAGACCAGAAAGCAGGACTCTCAGTCCACCTTCAGCCCCCCAGAGAAACCTTGCTGTGTGATTGGTGGAGGTGTTGTGACCTCATCGTGAAACGCCTGCAGAGCAGACCTCAAACATCGTATATTAATGTAGGTGTGTGTGTGTGTTCTGTGCACATGCACGTGAACGTGGCATCACTCTGATTTCTGCTCCATGATGTAGGCCAGGGTGTGTGTGTGTGTGTGTGTGTGTGTGTGTGTGCGTGTGTGTGTGTGTGTGCTTTGTCCCCTGAGAGCTTCACAGTGGGGGACACCTCTAGTGTGGAGGTCCATGGTGCTTTAGAGTGACGTAAAGGCACAGTGCTCTCCAAGACCTGAAGCAAAGGTGGCCCTGTTGCAAAAGGTCATGTGTGTGTGTGTGTGTGTGTGTGTGTGTGTGTGTTCAAAGGTCTTTTCTCACATTTAGACAAAGATGTACCGATGACGATCATAAGCTGTAAATCGTTCCTGCAGGTGCAATTTTGAACGACAAAATTCACTATTTCTCCACCACATACAATTTTATGTTAATAAAGTGAATTCCAAGTAAAACAAAGTATAATTAGGGCTGTCAATCGATGAAACATTTTAATCAGATTAATCACAGGGTAGCTGTGGATTAGTCCACATTCATAAATATATATGAAAAATTCCCATGTTCTCTGTATATTGTTGTGAGAACAGACAGATAAATGACAGAAGGCGTATATACATGCGTTAAAAAAAATGAGTGCAATAACTCAAAGAAATTAACCGATGTGTGTTAACGCATTAATTTTGACAGCCCTAATTATAATATATTATATATATACTTATAATATATATATATATATTATGATATATCATATATTTTATATATATATGATGTTATTATATAATATTATAAAATGATATAGGCCTATTTATGCTTATATGATATAAAATGATGGTGGGGGCCAAAAACAAAGAAGGCGACGACCTTGGTAGTCCTCCTCGGGGTCCCGGGTCCTCGTGTCCTCGCACGTAACAACCGGAGCTAAATGAGTCATCAGCAGCAAAGTCACCTGGGAAACGAGGACGTCGTTTGAGTCCGACATCTGAACCCTGACAGGGAATTAACACTCGTAGACTTCATTCTTCAAGTCTCAACCTACTGCCATCTCGTTAATAATCCTTAAAACACCGTTGACCTAATTTGGATGGACACACTTGTGAAGTTTTAAACCCTTAATCTCTAATAAATCCCTTTGTTACGACGCTGTGTGTGTATATCTGTTAATAAAGCAGTGAGTCGTGATGCCTCTCTCCTCCGCCTCCTCTGGGCCTGGATTACTTCTCTCCTTCACACTAAACTTCCATTGTGAACCGGGGCCCTGCTACGTGAGAGCTCCTGGTCTGGAGGACGGTGCCGCAGTCTCAGGGGGGCCGTATCAAGTCTCAAAACAATGAGCTGGGTCTGGGAGGAACACACTGGGGACGCCTGGGTCCAATCCTCCCCAGCAGAGAGCAGCGGTGATGGTGAAATCTCCAGGGGGAGGTGTGTGAAAGTGACACCGAGCTGGTCCAGGACCAGCCACCTGGAACGGCAGGCTCACCTTGAGAGCTGACAGGACAGAACAGAACCTTCCCTCCCATCAACGCTGCAGTAAATCTGCTGCCTGCACACACGGCCTTTTCATTCATAACACAGATTTACTGGGAGGCACCCGGGGGTGAAGAGTCCCGATGAGATCTACTTGCTCAAATGTTACTGAAGAAGAAAAAGAGATTGTGGACTCGACGGCTCATCTGTGACTAAGTTGCAGCAGTTTGTTCCTGGAGACGTGGAACCGGAGTCACAGAGCGGAGTCACAGAGCAGAGTCACGGACCGGAGTCATGGACCGGAGTCATGGACCAGAGTCACAGAGCGGAGTCACAGAGCGGAGTCACGGACCAGAGTCACGGACCGGAGTCACGGAGTGGAGTCACAGAGCAGAGTCACGGACCAGAGTCACGGACCGGAGTCACGGAGTGGAGTCACAGAGCGGAGTCACGGACCGGAGTCATGGACCAGAGTCATGGACCGGAGTCACGGAGTGGAGTCACAGAGCAGAGTCACGGACCAGAGTCACGGAGTGGAGTCACAGAGCAGAGTCACGGACCAGAGTCACGGAGTGGAGTCACAGAGCGGAGTCACGGACCGGAGTCATGGACCAGAGTCATGGACCGGAGTCATGGACCGGAGTCATGGACCGGAGTCACGGACCGGAGAGAGGGTGATGAGTCCAGTCTGCACGACTGAAGGTGACGTAACGATAAAACCACAAACTCTTCATGCTTTCCACCTCCGTCACAGCCTTACCCTGTCATCTCTTACCTTTCACAATAAAAGCCTGAGACATTATGGAGAGAACTCCTAAACAGAGTTGATGTGAAGGTGTGTCTGATCTACATGAAGCGGTTCTACAGACATGCTCGGGTATTAAAATGCATGAACGCACTATGATGCAATATTTCACGCCTGTTGTTTAACAGCTTCGTTCCACATCCCCTCCACCCCCACTGACATCGTCAAAATATGTTTTTATATCAATTAATGAAAAAGCATTGCATGTTCTGTCATTTCGTTACTTTCGCCGATGTTTCAGGTGTTTTTTTTTCTGCAGATTAAACCAAAGACTTCAGGCTTAATGAGCTCTTGAGATGGAGCGCTGAAGAAAATCTCTCACATATCTAATTCTCTAACAGATCTGATCTGAGATACAAGTGCTTAAACCCAATATATCTCTGGGTTAACTGGGAAAATGTAAACGTGTGATATTTTCTTTATCAATAAGTGTTCACTTGATATGAAACTGAACATAGCCACTGGACATCAAAAGGAATTTCTATGCTTAAAATCATGAATATTTCATTCTCGGTTTGCCATTTAGATTGAATATCTAATTAAATCTGTTTGTCCCTGAGGGAAAATACACAATGATTCTGCAATTAATTTGATACTTAAAGGCAATGAGCTGATAATCTGCGAACACGCCCACGGAAACGGCTCGCGATCAACGCTCAGCCTCGTGTGTTTCCACGGCGATGAGGAGAGAGAGATGATGGAGCTGTAGAGAAGACGCCTAGATGAAACATTCATGTGACAGCAGCGATGAATAAAACATACAGGAATGATCCGGGGGTCAAGCAGGCGGGGGATGTGGGCGTCGCCGCGCGCCATCAGATGTAAATATTGTTAAGAGAGAGTGAGAGACGGCGAGCGGGCGAGATACTTGAGCTGCCCACCGGGGGGAGGAGCCGATTCTTTACGATAACACTCATTAATTATGCATGCAGCTTTGAATATGGCCGCCTTTAATAAATGATGGGCGGTTGACAGTGAAAAATAAGTAAAGTTTACGATATAATGACTCTGTTTACCTTTTCCAAAGTCAAATTCAAGCACTTTTCAAGCATTTCAAGGTGCATTTCCATGCTTTTCCAGCACCTTCCAGCTGTGGTAAACTCCATATTTGTATCAATCCAATGGTCAGTATTCAGTCTACTTATTATGTCACTTGTTCATCACATTAAATGAGATGTTATTGTCCTCTAAACAACCAACATGATGTTTGGAGACAGCTTTTTACAGAAGGACCACAAATGAAAGGAAAACTAATTCCACTAACAGATCCACAGAAATATAATCACCAACTATTTTCATCATCTGTTCATCATCAAAAGTCATTTTTCATAAAGAAATGTCACAAAATGCTGTTTTCAGTCCCTCAAATATGGAGATCTTCTTTTCTCTGTTCTATCATAGATGTCATCACATACAACACACATTTCAAGCACTTTTCAAACTTTGACCACACTAAAATCCAAGTGTTTTCAAGGATTTCCAGCACCCGTACCAATGCTGTGTTTTCACCAGATACAGTTTGATGCCGGGAGCAGCTGAGCAACCTTCAAAGATGTCACGTGTTCCCCGGAGAGGAAAATAAAAATCAAACCTTCCGGAAGTCGCATGTTTGAGTGATGAATATTGAATTCTGACTGAAATCAAGGAGGTCAGAAAGAAGGAACCTTGTGTACGTGAGATTTTTTAAACCAGAGGTCTTCAAGGTTTTCAGGACCCCCAAGGCCTATAGAGACCAGGTGGAGGGACCCCCTATTACATATCTGTGTTCCTGTCCTGACATCAGCAGGGAGCTCGTTCCACCATCACGGTGCCAAAACAGAGAAGAGTTGTGACTTTGTCTCTCTCTCCTCTGAAAGGAGGCCACTGCGTCCCTGATAGCAGCCACTCGCAGCATTTTACAGCGAATCCTTCCGATTTCCAGGCGAACCGCTTGAATGTCCTCCTCCAGCGGAGCTGCTGGCGGTGATTGCCTTGTGATTGTTGAGTAATTTTCTCAGGGAACTGGTTGCTTGAAAGGGAAGACATGGGCGATCAGAATGAGGGAAACTAACCGGATTCTTCCTCCTGAATAATCCTTCAGATGGAGAAATGTTTCAACGCTTTTATGAATGAGTGGATGAATGGGTGAATGTGGATTAGACGATCCTTGCTGAGCAGGGCCCTGATGTGTTTAAGCTTCTCCTTCTGTATTGTGGGAATGCTAATATTCCCAGATAGGTTGAATGGGAGCCGATGGAGAAGGTATGTGAGGAGATACCGCTGGCTTCGGAGTCGGCTCGCCCTCGGCTGAAGGAAGGAGCTGCTATAAGCCGATTTCAGAACCAGAACAATAGGTGGAAAAAAAAACAGCGTTAACTTTGAAAATGAGACTGATGGGTCTCCGGAGACTCGGAGGACTGGTGTTGATGCAGCCCATGAATAAGGAATCAGGCCTGGACCTTCAGCTGAGAGCCGTCCCACAGAGTCCCCCGGGTCTGAGGCTCCTGGGTCTGAGGGCCCCATGCAGGTCCGAGCCTAGGGGACGTCTGTCTCATTCATCATTAACTGCAGCTTAAGGTGAATGAAAACCGAGACACCAGAGAGGAGAAGGGAGAGGGGGGTTGGAAGCAGATCAAGCTGAGAGAGGATGATGATGTGGAGGATAGATCAAAAGTATCTGGACCTGGAAGGAAGGAAGGAGGGAAGGAAGGAGCGAAGGAAGGAAGGAGGGGATCACAAAGAGGAGGAGGATTTCGTTTTTTAAAAACACACACTGAGAAAAAGAAGGAGGAAACGACAGCAGAGGAAGCAGGTGAAAGGTGGAGGAGGTCTGGGATTCCTGAACACGTCGATAAACACACACACACACACACACACACACACACACACACACACACACACACACGGTGACATCACCTCCCCGTCCGTCATTACTGTGATTGCAGGAACAGACTGTACTTGGACAAACACGTTTCTGTTTCCGTAACAGCATTTATCAGCTGACGAGACACTTGAGGTGAGACAGAAGAACCTTGTTGGAGCACAGTGAGACCAGCAGGGAGACAGGCTGGTGGAGGGAGAAGAGTGGCAGGGAGACAGGCTGGTGGAGGGAGAAGAGTGGCAGGGAGACAGGCTGGTGGAGGGAGAAGAGTGGCAGGGAGACAGGCTGGTGGAGGGAGAAGAGTGGCAGGGAGACAGGCTGGTGAAGGGAGAAGAGTGGCAGGGAGACAGGCTGATGGAGGGAGAAGAGTGGCAGGGAGACAGGCTGGTGGAGGGAGAGGAGTGGCAGGGAGACAGGCTGGTGGAGGGAGAGGAGTGGCAGGGAGACAGGCTGGTGGAGGGAGAAGAGTGGCAGGGAGACAGGTTGGTGGAGGGAGAAGAGTGGCAGGGAGACAGGCTGGTGGAGGGAGAAGAGTGGCAGGGAGACAGGTTGGTGGAGGGAGAAGAGTGGCAGGGAGACAGGCTGGTGGAGGGAGAGGAGTGGCAGGGAGACAGGCTGGTGGAGGGAGAAGAGTGGCAGGGAGACAGGTTGGTGGAGGGAGAAGAGTGGCAGGGAGACAGGCTGTACAGCAGCAGGTCATGTGGAAACTAGCTTCTGTTTCATTGCTTGAACACAGTTGAATAAACCCTCCATACTTCTCTCCTGACTTTAACCACAACTCTGGATTTAAAGCACTTTGTTCAAATGTTAACACACCGCTGTCAAAACTGTTAATCTATATATAATATATAATATAATATAATATATATATATATATAACTAAGCACATCAGCCCGGGCGATATGATGAGATCATCACTCAACATGATATCGATTGGCCACGGCAACGATCCTCATGCGTCCACAATAACATTCAACATTCAACTATAACGTCTGGCTGTTTGTGTGTGTTGGTGTGTCTATGTGTGTGTGTGTGTGTGTGTGTGTGTGTGTGTGTGTGTGTGTTAAAAGAACACTGATGCTTTGTGTGAAAACACCTTTGATGTTGCACACAGGCGATGTGTGTGTTCTGCAGCTAAAAGGGCGAAGCGGCTGATTATTAATCAAGTCTGAATGTTGTAATCACTCTCCCCTCTCTGACTTTGATCCTCTTCTCTCTGCAGCCGGAGGAGAGAGGAAACTCAGAGAGGAAACTCAGAGAAGAAACTCAGAGAGGAAACTCAGAGGAAACTCAGAGAGGAAACTCAGAGAGGAAACTCAGAGGAAACTCAGAGAGGAAACTCAGAGGAAACTCAGAGAGGAAACTCAGAGGAAACTCAGAGGAAACTCAGAGAGGAAACTCAGAGGAAACTCAGAGGAAACTCAGAGAGGAAACTCAGAGGAAACTCAGAGAGGAAACTCAGAGAAGAAACTCAGAGGAAACTCAGAGGAAACTCAGAGGAAACTCAGAGAGGAAACTCAGAGAGGAAACTCAGAGAAGAAACTCAGAGAAGAAACTCAGAGGAAACTCAGAGGAAACTCAGAGGAAACTCAGAGAGGAAACTCAGAGAAGAAACTCAGAGAAGAAACTCAGAGGAAACTCAGAGGAAACTCAGAGAGGAAACTCAGAGAGGAAACTCAGAGAGGAAACTCAGAGGAAACTCAGAGAGGAAACTCAGAGGAAACTCAGAGAGGAAACTCAGAGAGGAAACTCAGAGGAAACTCAGAGAGGAAACTCAGAGAAGAAACTCAGAGAAGAAACTCAGAGGAAACTCAGAGAGGAAACTCAGAGAAGAAACTCAGAGGGGAAACTCAGAGAGGAAACTCAGAGGAAACTCAGAGAGGAAACTCAGAGGAAACTCAGAGAGGAAACTCAGAGAAGAAACTCAGAGAAGAAACTCAGAGGAAACTCAGAGAGGAAACTCAGAGAAGAAACTCAGAGGGGAAACTCAGAGAGGAAACTCAGAGGAAACTCAGAGAGGAAACTCAGAGAAGAAACTCAGAGGGGAAACTCAGAGAGGAAACTCAGAGGAAACTCAGAGAGGAAACTCAGAGGAAACTCAGAGGAAACTCAGAGAGGAAACTCAGAGGAAACTCAGAGAGGAAACTCAGAGAAGAAACTCAGAGGAAACTCAGAGGAAACTCAGAGAAGAAACTCAGAGGAAACTCAGAGGAAACTCAGAGAAGAAACTCAGAGAAGAAACTCAGAGGAAACTCAGAGGAAACTCAGAGAAGAAACTCAGAGAAGAAACTCAGAGGAAACTCAGAGAGGAAACTCAGAGAGGAAACTCAGAGAGGAAACTCAGAGAAGAAACTCAGAGGAAACTCAGAGAGGAAACTCAGAGAGGAAACTCAGAGGAAACTCAGAGAGGAAACTCAGAGGAAACTCAGAGAGGAAACTCAGAGAGGAAACTCAGAGAGAAAACTCAGAGAGAAAACTCAGAGAAGAAACTCAGAGAGAAAACTCAGAGAAGAAACTCAGAGGAAACTCAGAGAGGAAACTCAGAGAGGAAACTCAGAGAAGAAACTTAGAGAGGAAACTCAGAGGAAACTCAGAGAGGAAACCCAGAGAAGAAACTTAGAGGAAACTCAGAGAGGAAACTCAGAGAAGAAACTTAGAGAGGAAACTCAGAGGAAACTCAGAGAGGAAACTCAGAGGAAACAGAAAGCGTTTTGTGTGTGGAAGCTCAAAATAACATCCAATTCTGAACATTTCTTCCCCTCCCACAGCTGGTAGTGGAGGACACGCTGCAGCATCAGGAGTCCACGTCCTCCATCACACAGCTAATGTGGAAAAACACTGACTCAGCAAACGGCAGAAAAGAAAAGCCCACAGATGCTCTGTGGCGATGTGGAATCTGTTGTGAAGCCTGTCTGATTTATGGTAATCAGGCTTCAGAGGAGGCTCCTGAACGCACCACGCTCCCCTCTTTTGGGGTTTTTTGGACTAGAAGTGCTTTTTTAGCAAGAAACACAATGTCAGTCCAGCAAAGGCGTACGCCACACAGGGGATGAGCGTAAATCATTACATCATAGAGTACTAGAATAGAGTCCAGCTCACCCCGCCTCGGCACCTCCCATTACCAGATTACTGGCCACTGGACTGTACCACCTATGGACCCTTACTTCTGAATTTACACTCTGTCTGGGCATTCAAGTTAATCAAAACAGTGTGGGCCATTTATGGGAAAAAGGAGGATTTATGGAGTTGTAATATTCAATATATCACCAGTCAAATTGGATGTGTAAAGTTTATGGAAAGTTTTGAATTATACAATGGATGTAATCAATTATGGAGCAGATGTTAGATTAGCCGAGGCCGCCTGTCGGTTAGAGAGAACAAATGAACGAGCTGAATCTCTAATAAGGTCACAGCGTAGCAGCCAGTTTGCATTACTGCAAGTGGCCGAGATTAACGGACGTCTGTCGGCGGCGAGCGGAGATACGGAGCGCTCCGTCAACCGGGAGGCTCGCAATACACGTTATTGTTTCAAGGATATACAATGATATCCAAGTGAGTCAAGTCCCTTGATTTTTATTGACTATTTTTGATCGATTCTCTCTTCTTGGTTCGACCCAAATCTGCCTCACCTGGAAGTAACTACTCTTTCTGTTAAAAAATAAGCCTTTTGAACCCTTTTAGGTCTTTTATCAATACATGCCAAATAATCACTTTGGTGCCAGCTGTTTACACCATCCATCCGTCAACCAACCAGAGATGGTTGTGAGCTCGCGTGTCTCGTTTCCCCGTCTTGAACAGCAGGAACAAGGATATAAAAGCCGGTGAGTTTGGGTTTTAGGAAGCCGTATCAGCCATGTGATCTCTTGGGGAACTCTCAACTAAACACATGGATTTTGTGAATTCAGCCACCGGTCCCGTTTAGACTCCACTTCATCCTCGCCCCCCTAACGGGTTCTGACATATCTCGTTTTCTATCAATCCTCTGCAACTAGTTTGCTGCCAATTACCTGCACCTAGATTGATGCATTCTTGTTCGCACAGCACCGCTTAATTGCTAATAATGAAAACGAGTCAGATGAGAGCGGCGGGCCGGGCTGGTACGCCGGCTGGGCCCGGGGTAGTTAGTGTTTAGTGTTCTCTTAATTAGACCCCTCTAAATCCCCAACACTCCTGTTGGCGAGGTTTGATACAACCCGCTCTGATCAGTAAACGTGTACCGATGTGATAAGATGCGTTTGCTGCAGGATGAGCGGATTAGGATGCACCCCCATGCACGGATCCGGACCTCGGGGTGGGGGTGGGGGGGCTGCAGCAGGGACGCTAGGAAATGTTTACGTGCGTGAGGAAGTTACCATGGAGGATCAGGTCTACGCGGTGAGCTAAGTGATGCAGCATCAATAGGGTATTAGTGTCTCTGATGAGATTGGCGATATGTTCCCATCGCCTTGAACGCTGAATTCACAAGCTTAACTCCTGAATGACAGATTAGTGGAAACTCATTTTAAACAGATAGCAGCCCGTCATCATGCCGTTTCCTCTCATGCTCCTGATTGATGCTTCCAACATCTCATTAATCACAGTCTCAGGTCCAAACCTTCAACGCTGAAGTGCCTTGAAGCTGCATTCTCTCTGCTGGCCATCAGGGGGCGACTGCTCTGATTGTAAAGTCTATGAGAACATGAGCCTAAAACCAAGTAGGTGACCACCAACAACCAAGAACTATAACTTCCTTTAAGTGGAGCATCACATGTTTCCACATGTTTTTCCATGTAACCATGTCCAGACCTGATCCAGCATCCTTTTATCCCTCAGGCTTGGACCTGACTATACAGCAAAGTGGGGCTCCAAATAGAACTGGTCCCCACTGATCCACACTGACCTGGAAACACCTTGGGCAGCCCTCGTCCAATCAGCACACAGGACACATGTCACACATGGCCATCGATGCCCAGATACATGGGAAATGGGTCACATACCACAGACACATACGTCCTTCCTACCTCCCTAGAGAGAGACAGCAATACGTCCTTCCTACCTGCCTAGAGAGAGACAGGAATACGTCCTTCCTACCTGCCTATGAGAGAGACAGGAATACGTCCTTCCTACCTGCCTAGAGAGAGACAGGAATACGTCCTTCCTACCTGCCTAGAGAGAGACAGGAATACGTCCTTCCTACCTGCCTAGAGAGAGACAGGAATACGTCCTTCCTACCTGCCTAGAGAGAGAGACAGGAATACGTCCTTCCTACCTGCCTAGAGAGAGACAGGAATACGTCCTTCCTACCTGCCTAGAGAGAGACAGGAATACGTCCTTCCTACCTGCCTAGAGAGAGAGACAGGAATACGTCCTTCCTACCTGCCTAGAGAGAGACAGGAATACGTCCTTCCTACCTGCCTAGAGAGAGACAGGAATACGTCCTTCCTACCTGCCTAGAGAGAGACAGGAATACGTCCTTCCTACCTGCCTAGAGAGAGAGAGACAGGAATACGTCCTTCCTACCTGCCTAGAGAGAGACAGGAATACGTCCTTCCTACCTGCCTAGAGAGAGACAGGAATACGTCCTTCCTACCTGCCTAGAGAGAGACAGGAATACGTCCTTCCTACCTGCCTAGAGAGAGACAGGAATACGTCCTTCCTACCTGCCTAGAGAGAGACAGGAATACGTCCTTCCTACCTGCCTAGAGAGAGACAGGAATACGTCCTTCCTACCTGCCTAGAGAGAGACAGGAATACGTCCTTCCTACCTGCCTAGAGAGAGACAGGAATACGTCCTTCCTACCTGCCTAGAGAGAGACAGGAATACGTCCTTCCTACCTGCCTAGAGAGAGAGACAGGAATACGTCCTTCCTACCTGCCTAGAGAGAGAGACAGGAATACGTCCTTCCTACCTGCCTAGAGAGAGACAGGAATACGTCCTTCCTACCTGCCTAGAGAGAGAGAGGAATACGTCCTTCCTACCTGCCTAGAGAGAGAGACAGGAATACGTCCTTCCTACCTGCCTAGAGAGAGAGACAGGAATACGTCCTTCCTACCTCCCTAGCGAGAGAGACAGGAATACGTCCTTCCTACCTGCCTAGAGAGAGAGACAGGAATACGTCCTTCCTACCTGCCCAGAGAGAGAGACAGGAATACGTCCTTCCTACCTGCCTAGAGAGAGAGACAGGAATACGTCCTTCCTACCTGCCTAGAGAGAGACAGGAATATGTCCTTCCTACCTGCCTAGAGAGAGAGACAGGAATACGTCCTTCCTACCTGCCCAGAGAGAGACAGGAATACGTCCTTCCTACCTGCCTAGAGAGAAAGACAGGAATACGTCCTTCCTACCTGCCTAGAGAGAGACAGGAATACGTCCTTCCTACCTGCCTAGAGAGAGAGACAGGAATACGTCCTTCCTACCTGCCTAGAGAGAGAGACAGGAATACGTCCTTCCTACATGCCTAGAGAGAGAGACAGGAATATGTCCTTCCTACCTGCCTAGAGAGAGAGACAGGAATATGTCCTTCCTACCTGTCTAGAGAGAGAGACAGGAATACGTCCTTCCTACCTGCCTAGAGAGAGAGAGACAGGAATATGTCCTTCCTACCTGCCTAGAGAGAGAGACAGGAATACGTCCTTCCTACCTGCCTAGAGAGAGAGACAGTAATATGTAGAGAGAGAGAGACAGGAATACGTCCTTCCTACCTGCCTAGAGAGAGAGACAGTAATATGTAGAGAGAGAGAGACAGGAATATGTCCTTCCTACCTGCCTAGAGAGAGAGAGACAGGCGAGGTTTCACACAGGAAGGACGACAGGAAGGTTCAGCGAGTCTTCATACAGGACACGCTGGAATGTGATTGATGGATTCAGACATCGATGTTGTCCTCTTCATTTAAGTGTAAAAATTACCCAGAATGCCGAGACTAAAAATAGAATAATTTCCCCCCGACTAATATTCCCACATGAGTTCCCTGTATCGACTGGAATAGATTCCTCGGGCTCACACATCACTTCTGACACGTTGACGTTCCGCCGTTCAAGCCACATAGAGAACGTGAGGTCACACGCCTTCCGCCAGCCAATCACAACGCAGCTTCACATCCGTGTTCAACAAGTCATCCACTCACACGTTTATGTGAAACATAGAATCAGAACTTGTTTTGTGAGGTCACAGCGACCTTTGACCTCAGTTAAACCTTCGGTCCAGCTCAGTAACCGTGAGGATGGGACAGACCTCGACCTTTGACCTCTAAAATCCAATCAGTTTAATCCACTTAAAGAGAGAGAAAGAGAGAGAGACGCCCCCGTTGGGAGACCAGCAGCGTTGGGTCCTGAGAGACCCCAACCTGAACCGGATCAAACATTCTGGCACCGAAACGATGACTCGGGAGAAGATTTTCGGACTTCACGATCTCCGCGTCGCTGCGACGCTGATTTCAGAGTCGTTGGTGCTCGACCAGCCTGCCGCCTCTCTCTCCAGCTTCTTTTCTTCTCCGTCCTGATCGTCCCTTCGAGGAAAACGTCAAAGAGGCGGGGCTGTTGTTGCCACGGTAACGGAAACGTATTCTTCCTTTACACAAATCCACCTGAGAACATCTGTGACATCGTTCCTCTTCCTAGTTTTTTCGCCAAAATAAAAATAAAAATGAGCAAGAACTTCTGTCGGGGGGGTGTTCACCGTTTCCATCCGCTGGCGGAGCTCGTAGGGAGGATCTTTGCTCGCATCCAGGTGGATGTTGGTCGAAGAGATTTCCTGAGAAATGACGTTCACGAGAACGGACGACCTCTGTCGCCCCACACACACACACACACACGCACACACACACACACACACACACACACACACACACACACATGGAAGGAATGTTTCCACACAGCGCTCACAACTACACACACCCAGAGAATAGACAACGTTTGTGCCTCTGTCCCCCGGAGGACAGCGTTGCCGTGGTTACTAGATAAGCCCCCAGGCCTCTCTCCCCCGTCTCCCCACCTGAAAGTGACAGTGTGATCAGTGCCAAGTCGCTCGCCATCAGCCCAGACCATCACTCTGTCTGCTGCTCCCCTCAGCACCCATCAGCGTCTCCATCAGCCTCTCCACCAGCGTCTCCATCAGCCTCTCCACCAGCATCTCCATCAGCCTCTCCACCAGCGTCTCCATCAGCCTCTCCACCAGCGTCTCCATCAGCCTCTCCAACAGCATCTCCATCAGCCTCTCCACCAGCGTCTCCATCAGCCACTCCACCAGCGTCTCCATCAGCCTCTCCACCAGCGTCTCCATCAGCCTCTCCACCAGCGTCTCCATCAGCATCCGTCTCCGGACCGCCGAGTCTCTCCGAGCAGGAGGCCGGTTCACGTCACACCAGGTTACTGTTCTTCCTTCCTGAATGAGGTTGTGGCTGCAGAAAAGTTCATTAGTTCTCTCTCTGTGATTTTGTCTGTTAAATCTGTTCTGTCGGATCCTGTTGGACTGAAGATGGAAGACGAGAAGGATCCCAGACGAGAAGAGGAAGCAGGAACGGCGAAGGACACGTCAGAGAATCTGCATTAAAACAAATATCTGTGCTTTCTACTCCTCTCATTTTCAAACAGGCTTGTTACGTTAGTTTTAATGCATTTGAGGGGAATTATTTATGATTCTTTTTCTTGTTAATATGACCAGTAGCTCTCGACCCTGATACGCCGTCATAGACGAAAGATTCAGTAAGCCTTGTAAAAAAAACAGCCAGTGGGAAAGTCCTTCAAAGGGATACATTTTTGTCTTTTTGAACACAACTATCCGTTTGTAGAGATCTGATTGGCCAGACGGAGGTGGACGGAGGTGGACGGAGGTGGACGGCGTCTACGACACTCAGCTCTTAGGGGTGAGTATTGGCAAGAACGTATGATACGTATCACAATACTTTGGTCACGATACGATACGTATCACGATATCACAATATAAATAAAGATGAAAACACAAGTACCTGTATATGTACATCAGATGATATTGATCAGAGGACAAATTGAGTCAAAACTATTTCATTCAAAACAGCCTCTCCATTTGATTAATTCCCATAAAATTTACTGGAATAAATATTGAAAATAAAATGAAAAAGGATAAAGTACTGCATTCACAACGCGCCTAACATGAATCTTTTAAAATCGATCTTTGGAGTTGAAAAATCAATATTGTATTGGGGGCAAAGTATCGCGATATATTGCCGTATCGATATTTTTACCCACCCCTATCAGCTCTACTCATATGCTTTTCTGTCTTGCGTTCACTTTCCCCCTCATGAAAGGCCAGGAGGCAGCGGCTCTGATTAGTGCCGTGCACCCTTATTAACCTTCAGTGATTATTCCTCATCATCACCATTAGGATGCAGTGCAGTTCCAGGTACTTAAGTAATCATTCAACAAGATTCCCAACTTCTAATACAAATGAAAAAAAAAAAAGGATCACTACCCTTGAAAGGAGATTGGTTTAATTAGGCTAAACCAGTGAGTTGCTGTGTTGTCCTAACCGCTAAGCTTCCGACTTAATGACTGTCTGGACGGGCATAATAGTCAAAGTCAGAATCAAAGAGCTGCATTCGCCTGTTTTTCCCTCTTCCTGGAGGATTTCTGGCCCAAAACCCTCACAGTGATTCTGTGATATTTACTGTGTTTGATAGCGTATTCCAGGAGCCGCTGCAATGAGGATTGAACGCTCAATTAATCTCACTTATCTCATTAGAGATGAGTCACGGAGGCTGGAGACGGAGACGGATGGAGAACCACCATGCTCTTTTCACCTTGGCTTCACTCACCAAGTTTTGTTTCACGGAGAGAATGAATCCTTGTGTGTCGACTCGTGTTTGTGTTGAAGATGTTCTTCAGAGCTTCATAACCTCTTTGAATCCTATTAAATCTAGACAGTGGTTGTCCTTCACATTTTTTACTGAAAAAAACCAGTAAAAAATCTTTGTCAAAAAAGCACATTTGTGGTGTCATAATCAAACTGTTTTACATGTTTCAGTGAGTGTTTCAGTCAGTATTGACCATACATCGATATCAGTTTTTATGTCTAATTCCTCAAATATCCAATATTAGACCATAAAGCCCCCGTATTCAGTGGTACCTTAGAATTAATGTTGTATTAAATAATTTTAGAGTTTTCAACGAATGAATTACTTTGTTAAAGATGCAATATATGATATTCAGAACATTAATTCAGCAGCAAACAACCACTGTCGATGTAAAGATATAGTGCCGTTACGATGAAATGATGAAAGCGCTCTGTCCCTCTCTCTCTCTCTCTCTCTCTCTATATATATATATATTACATTGCATTACTGTACAAGAACAGCCTGTAAACACTGTTAGCCTCATCAGTACCAGTTGCTATTGTTTGCACTGTTAGCTGCAAGCCACTGGCTCAGCATTTATCATTTAGAAAAACTGGGTGGAGGCAACAGTCATGTTCCGAATTGTCGTATGAAGCACTAAAGCCACTTTAAATTTAATTTTCCTCTAATGCGTGTTGAGGTGTAGACCATGAACCACAGAGACCATGAACCACAGAGACCATGATCCACAGAGACCAGGAACTACAGAGACCAGGAACCACAGAGACCAGAAACCACAGAGACCAGGAACTGAAGACTTCCCGGAGCCACAGTTAAACAAACGAAACGGCTTGTCATCAGTTCACACGTTGGCAGTTTATTCTCATGTTGTTCTACTATAATATTTACACAGATGTAGTAAACACGGACGTGTCAAAGTCAGAGGTCTTGGTTGGAGGCGGTTAACCCTGAACAGTCTGGTTCAGGTGATGAAACAAGCCTTCGCCATGTTGGACGATCGGTGGAAACATCTTTGTATTTCAATCCTGACCTTGTAAAGTAAAGTATGCTGTCGTATGGATGTGTGTGTGTGTGTGTGTGTGTGTCCTCTGGCTCTGACTGATTAAAGGAAAAGTGCGTCTGTTTAATGTAAATGCGGTGGCAGCGCTGAGACCGGTGGGTTCCTGCAGACCTGAGCGATGCCCGCCGTCCACCGTGTTGATGTTCACTCCTCCAGGAACACACCAGGGATTTAGTCACACCGTCAAACTCTCAATCTGTGTTCCCGTTCTTGCATTGTGGATTGTTTTCTTCCACCGTCCCGCTGAGGAGCCTCCTGTCAGTCAGCTGTGAGCGCTTTTCTGCCTCCTCATCTTTAATTCAGCGTCGGCTTTCTTGAGGAGTTCCTCCACACAAAAAGTTGCATTTCAGAGGATCCGTCTCACTCTTTGGGGGGTGGGGGATCTGGTTTCGGCCTCCGGTGGAATCAAGGTCTACTTTCTGCTGCTCACATGTGGTGTCAAAGTTCTGGACCGCCGGTAGTGACCTGGACTTTGGGAAACCCCAAATGAGGTTTAGAGTCCAGGAATTCGGAGGCCTTTTTAGGGAATTCTAATGCCTGATTTCTTGGACGCAAACAATGTGATGCATAGGGTTGAGCATCGTTTGGATTTTACCGATTCCGATCCCGATTCCGATCCTCTGTTTCGATTCCTGTTCTAAACGATTCTCGATTCCGATTCTTTGAGGTGCAGGTCAACAGGTCCAGTGTTGCCACAGTTACTTTGAAAAGTAGTACTCTTGACTTCACTTAACTTAAATAATTGTTTGCATATTGTAATGGCAGTAACATCATGAATGAACATTTTATGAATATTGAACCAGCATTAGAGCAGCAAGGATTGGAAGGGAGGGGGCGGGGCCAGCAAGCAGTGAGACATTTCTCCACTAAACACTCTCAAGAGAGACTCCGTTCGCATTTCAGCACAGACTGAGTTGGCAGGAGCTCCGTGAAATCGAGAACTCGTCTTGTTTATTCACACGCTGCACCTTTTCACCGTCACCGGGCGGGACCTGCTCGTTTAATGTGGTTGTGCCATGCTGTGACTCTAAATGTTTTTTCCAGTTTGACGTTGTATTCTTGAAAGTAGACAACACTTTGTTGTTAACACAGAGTGTACAACGAACCTTTATGTTGCCATCTTTTGCTGAGATGAAGTCGAAATAATGCTTGTATTTCCAGCTGGAAAATGCGTATCTCTCCCCCTCCATTGTTTACGTTTCTGCCGGTAAAGCCGACTACACCCGGCCGTCCGTGAAGGTGTCGGCTAACATACGTCACCCCTGAGACGCACGAAGAAAGCAGATCGTTTTTTTTTACTGACAAAAATAGTAACGCGCCGTGTATTTGGATAAGTAACTTTAATCTGACTACTGGTTTGGCAATAGTAGCGCGTTAGACTACTCGTTACTGATCGTTCTATCGCGGAGTCTCCGCATGCCGGGCGGAGTAATACAAACAAACTAGTGCGAGCGGAGTAAAACAAACAAACTAGTG
Source organism: Eutrigla gurnardus (assembly GCF_963514095.1). Taxonomy (NCBI): domain Eukaryota; kingdom Metazoa; phylum Chordata; class Actinopteri; order Perciformes; family Triglidae; genus Eutrigla; species Eutrigla gurnardus. Next base: position 25,477,270 of record NC_139922.1, on the reverse strand, counting down.
CGGACGTTTAAGAACCGAAAAAAAAAGGATCGCAATTCCAACGGCTTCTTCACGGTTCCGGAACCGGAGGTGAGGAACCGGTTCCTATTTGGAACCGGATCTCGATGCCCAACCCTAGTGATGCATGACGCAATGTTCCGGGCATGAAATTATGAAAGCAAGAGAACATTTTATAAATAATATTATTGTTGCATAATTCATTAAATATTGTTATTGAGGTAACCTGACATAAAAGCTCAGGATGACAATGATTTATCTGTAAATGAAGAAGTCTCTCCTCTACATCACTCAGCCAATATGAAAAATAAAATGTAATCATGGCCGTCTGCCTCACGAGTCACACAACGTCACTTTCATTAGCTGAAAATGAAATGTGACATCATGAATAACTCAACAACAACCGTATGATGATGTCAGAGACGCCGTTTAAGCAAACCTATCAGCCGTGATCCAGATCAGACCGGAGACGGATCGCTCTACAGGTGGATCAGCAGGACTCCACACGTTTTTTAGGTTGTGATATTTACTGGAAACGAGGATCTCCACGCTGCAGATGAAGCTCGGCATCGTTCACACTCACACACGGGGATTTGCATTAATGCGTGAGTGTGAATGTGAGATGTGCAGGTTTTTAGATGAATATGCACTTGATTGTTTGCATCACCTCGAATTCATGCTGGCAGTGAGTCAGAAGGGTTGAACAGAAGCTGCTTCGTATGTTTGATTTGATTACGGATGAATCTGCTCCTGAATATTTGTGTTAAATAGATTAAGACCTCAGCACCACTAACATCACGTTAAGTTCCTCGACCGTAAACTTTAGCACCCTGGTGTTAAATGTGAGAGGTGCTTGTAGAAGTCTTTTTTATGGAACAGGTTTATGGTGAATTTTAAACCGCTGATGTTATTTTAGTGAGCTTGTAGTGGGAGAGAAACTTGTCAGATGGCCAGTAGATCTTCGATTGTAGAGCTTCTATACTTTATAACTTAATTCTGAAAAATAACAAAAGACACAAGTAGGCAGAGTCCGGATGATTCTGCAGATTTATTGTGTGATTGCAGCAGAATAGAGATGGTGAATAAAGACCCTGGTTTATAAACCCGTATAGATCCTCCTAAAGGGAAGACCTATTTCTTTGGGAACATCTCCTTTAGTATCTCATTTACAGCTTGTCTGAATATACTGGTGCCAGTTTTGAACTGGTTTCCAATAACAAATAAGGATCATCCCAGTCACGAGCAGCCCTTTACCTGCAACAGGTGCTGTTGACAAAACAAGTTGATGTTTATCCGAATCTTAACTAAGTGCTTGTGTTGCCTGAACCTAGTTGTCTTTTTTTATAATTTAACCACGTTTAGGACTTTAAAGCAGGAGACCGCTGTTCGTATCTTTACTTGACGTACTTATTTTAAGCCAAACTGAGTGGTTTTGCCGCCTAAACCATTCTATGGTACTTGAAGTGGTCCTCACACCCGGGGAGCCTCCACTTTCACGGTCTGTCAATCACATGTAAGTTGTTAAGAAACCCCGGTTAGTCCCGGGGCCCCGCCGAGGGACCCTCGTCTCCCAGCTGTAGCTGCAACCGGATCCTGACGAGGCATCTCAGCTGTTCTGCTTGGCTTGTTGCCGCGGCGATCCTCATCCGCATAAGTGATCAGACGGTCGACGGACAAGTGAACTAATTTCATTCACACATATAGTAAGTCAGAAGGTGAGTGGAGAAGATGGGAGGTCGATAGAGTAAATCATAGCGTACTTTAAATGGTGTTCTGGTGCCATTATAATATGCTCATCACACTCTAATAAGATGGTATGAAATGCTCTGTGAGCAACACTTCAAAATTAATTAAAGATGCTCTTCTGTTTCACAACGTCAGCAGTTATAGTATCCAAAGTTTCAGCCAAAGTGTAAATCTGGTGGGAAAAAAATAAATCTGCCATGACAGAGAAGGAAAAATGGTGCAGTGTTCTGCTCTGTTTCCGAACAAGAAACGCTGTAATTAATTGTCCTGTTCGTTTTTTATTGCTCAAACTGGTCGGTTTCAAATGAGTGGCATTCCCAAAAGACCAGTTTATCAGTGTAACTGGCGATGGTGTCACACTGAGATGAATATGCAGAGCAGTGTAAGCTGCCATGGATAGCATGGCGTTAAAAAGGTCCAGGTTTTTGGACCGGGTCTTTAGAGCCTTTGGGAGGTACCGAGGTGATCATATCTGGGATGGAAGGATACATGTGTTTCCCGGGAGGGGGGAGAGTGTCTAGAATATCAACGAGCCCTGATTGCTCGGCCCCAGAGGACCCGAGTGATGGGAGGGAACACTGGGAGAAGGGAGCTAGGGGTGAGGTTCAGGGTCCCAGCAGATCCACCAGCCTGTTTCCCCCTTTAATACATCAGACCTGAGCCCAGTGGAACCTTCCTTCCTGGTTTCATGCGTTGCTCACATTGGCACAAACATTACATTTTGATTGGGTATGCACCTCTGAGCAACAACAAGCTTCTCAGCCGTCTCACTCGAATGACAAGTGGAAACTCAACGGTGCTGATTGCTGCCTGGTCCCCGAAAACCTGCGTTCCAGACCACGGAACTGCATCTGCAATTATGTTGCAAGGGGAACGTGTTTGGTCTTGGATGACGTTACGCTTTTGATGTATCACAAATTAGTTTCAAAAGAGTCCTTAGAAGTCCACGTAGGGAGGATGTCGGGTTGGTAGTCCAGAAACACAGGACTTTCACCCAGGAGACTGCTGTTTGTGTCCTGCGTGAACCAGATGGTCTTGTCATGTTTTTGTTTTGTTTCAGTTTCACTAGTTTTACTAAACCCAACTATGTAGTTTTGTTGTCTAAAAGTTACTATGTAGTTGTGTTGCCTCAACCTAACTATCTAGTTTTGTTGCCTCAACCTAACTATGTAGTTTGGTTGTCTAAAGCTACCTATGTAGTTGTGTTGCCTCAACCTAACTATGTAGTTGTGTTATCTCAACCTAATTATGTATTTAAGTTGTCTAAACCTAACTATGTTGTTTTGTTGCCTCAACCTAATTATGTCGTTTTGTTGCCTCAACCTAACTATCTAGTTTTGTTGCCTCAACCTAACTATCTAGTTTTGTTGCCTCAACCAAATTATGTAGTTTTGTTGCCTCAACCTAACTATCTAGTTTTGTTGCCTCAACCTAACTATGTAGTTTTGTTGCCTCAACCTAACTATGTAGTTGTGTTATCTCAACCTAATTATGTATTTAAGTTGTCTAAACCTAACTATGTTGTTTTGTTGCCTCAAGCTTATTATGTAGTTTTGTTGCCTTAACCTAACTATGTAGTCATGTTGTCTAACTATGTCGTTTTGTACAGTCTTTTGTTTATTTTTGTCCGTTAACATGTTTCAAACTGTTTAAAATGGATCCGTTCGTTAAGATTCTGCAGGAGACGGAGTTGCATGGTGAGATCCAGTCCTATGAAACGTCTCCCGGTCCTTTGATGAGATCCAACCCAGTTTGGGCATCGGTAAACAAAGCGTGACATTTTGCAGGGCTGGAGCGGGTGCAGGATCTGCTGTCTTAGTCTCTTTGTGTGCTGGAAGGGCGCCAGGAACACATCCATAACCCCCCCGGTGCCGCTGGCTGCCTCCCTGAACAGTAGACAGAAGGGCTGCCAAGTCAGTGTTTGGCACACCAAGGATAAACTCCACCACAGCCGGGGACTAAATCCCCATCGGGAGATTTCAGATACCTAATGGGGATTAGAAAAACTAAGACGGCAGGTTGTGGGAAACGTATGAATAATTGAACTGAAGGAAGCCGGCGAACAAATGTGCAACGGGGGAAATGTCAAAACAACAGCCTCCGAGTTAAGAAGATGTGGGCTGTGCATGTTTGAACATGCACTTGTGATGATTTTTACTGACCGCTGTTTGTGTGTCTGTGCTTATGCACAATTATGTGTGTGTGTGTGTGTGTGTGCACCAGCCTTGAGATGACCATCAGCAGAAGTTTGAAGGTAGCAGTGGCGAGCGCGATTCGAGGGGAAATTGATTGTCACCTTTAGCTCGACACTTCCATCAGTAAACTGTGCTCATTAGATCAGAGCTGTTGTCTCTGGCCATCGGGGGCCACCGGGGGCCCTTGAGTCGCATCCTTGACAGAGGACGTTAATCGTCACTGTATAGAAGCAAACGCATACAAACTGAATCAGGTTTGTATGCCACCCTGGCCTGAAGCAACTCTATTAACTAGACTGGTACGGTCATTTAAAGGGGGTCAGAACTAGACTGGTATGGTCCTTTAAAGGGAGTCAGAACTAGACTGGTATGGTCCTTTAAAGGGGGTCAGAACTAGACTGGTATGGTCCTTTAAAGGGGGTCAGAACTAGACTGGTATGGTCCTTTAAAGGGGGTCAGAACTAGACTGGTACGGTCATTTAAAGGGGGTCAGAACTAGACTGGTATGGTCCTTTAAAGGGAGTCAGAACTAGACTGGTATGGTCCTTTAAATGGAGTCAGAACTAGACTTGTATGGTCCTTTAAAGGGGGTCAGAACTAGACTTGTATGGTCCATTAAAGGGGGTCAGAACTAGACTGGTATGGTCCTTTAAAGGGGGTCAGAACTAGACTGGTATGGTCCTTTAAATTCATTATTCACAAGTAGAATTCTCACTAAAGCTAACCCGCGTGGTGTTTAGGGGTCCATGGACTCGGTGGTAATTCTCCACTAATGGGTGCGGGTGGTCTCCCTGGAGACCAGCATTACATAGACCCACTTACTTGACTAATCCTCCAAGTTTTGTCACTGAAACTTAACTAGTTTGTTTCCGGCGGCGGCGGCACACAGGGGATTTAGAGTTTTAATGTCAGTGTAGCGTCTTCAGATAATTACGGAGGCCGGTTGACCGTGAAATTCTAACCACCTTGTTATTCAGTGACATTTGAATTATTGGAGCCGCTCGAAGACTCATCGTTTGTAAAGGCCAGCCTCGCCACGCCGCCTCGATTTTCTATTCTCGTGACAGCCGGCGTGAGTTTAAAAGGACTGTGGGGTCATTTAGTCTGTTCGGTGCTTTGGGGGGGGGGGCAGTTTACGGTCAGAAGCTTGAATGAGTCAATGATGTTTCTGAGGATCGCTTTACAAGGGTACAGAGGTGTGAGTGTGTGTGTTTTCACCAGGTAAGCCCCGCCCCCTAAAGCATCCCCTGCTGTCTGGTCTGGTGGACTCTAAATGGACCTGTCAATCAGCAGGTAAGCCCCGCCCCCTAAAGCATTCCCTGCTTTCTGGTCTGGTGGACTCTAAATGGACCATAATGTACTAAATGAACATCATGCTGGATTGAAGAAGACTTGAAACTAGAGATTGAGACCATAAACTCATGTTTACAATGTTTACTGAGATAATACATCAAGAGAGAAGTAGGACCATTTTCTCATAGACTTCTATACAACCAGAGAGGAGTCGCCCCCTGGTGGCCGGCAGAGAGAGTGCAGCTTTAAGAGTTCAGACTTCTTTAGATAACAAGTGTCTGGGCGACTCTACGGTCAGCAGATGGTGTGCAGAAGTATTAATTTTCCATATTGTGCACATGTACCTCCATCACCATAATGAGATATCCATATATGCAGCCTGGTGCTCTGACATTATTGATATTCCGATGTGGACGGACCACGTTGCCAGGAGAGGATCCACCATCGACTCAATTAGGGCGGCATATTGTTGTGCAAAGCGTTGAATTACGTGAGAGAAATGAGTCTGAATATAAATGACCACAAATTATTCTCCTAGTTAGGAGCTTTAGAACGATGGATGTGTATATTTGAGGATGCTTTAGGCCCAGAGCAGCATCTTACAGGCAGCGGACCAGCTACCAGGATCCTGAAGACCCAGAGCAGTGTCTGACAGGCAGCGGACCAGATACAAGGATCCTGTAGACCCAGAGCAGCGTCTGACAGGCAGCAGACCAGCTACCAGGATCCTGTAGACCCAGAGCAATAATGAGCGATAATTTGACCTCTTAATATTCACGTCATATATATAAAGGTATTCATGACAACACACTGTTTGAAAAATATATGATGTGAATTAATTTCAGGGGGAAAAAATAAAACCCTTGGAGCTGAAGTCTTGGTGTGACACATGGACTTGGTGTTGGTGTGATTCGTTTCTGTGATGTTGTGAGGGTGTTTCTAGCGGAGCCCCGTTGTGTTGCTTTGCTTTCATGATTAACTCCTGTGGTAGAGATGATAAGCAGAGAGAAGAATGCCACAGAAAAACAAAATCAGGGGTCGAGATGTACTGTAGCTCAGACTCAGGAGATCCAGCAACAATCTTCTTTCTATTCATATGTCTATCTGGTCCAAACATACAGTCAGGATGGTTTATGGCCATCATTAATGTTTCATGTCTGCTTTATACCGGTATACCTTTGACAGAGTTCCACTGGAGGTCTTCACGGGTCCACAAGAACAGGGTCAGACTGGGTCCAGATTATTTGGATCAGGTCTCATGTCTTTTTGTCACTATGTTTAAAACACTTTGATGCTTTTTCTTCCTGCTTGTTAAAACATCAGCTAAGATAACGTTAACGCAGTGACAGAATGGAGCTAAGTTAGCTAGCTGGCTAGCGAGTAGAGCTAACGGCCGTGTTGGTGACGTACATAGCTCAGTTAGCTAGATAGCTAACAGGACAAGCTAACGGCTGTGTTGGTGACATACCTAGCTAAGTTAGCTAGCTAACAGGACAAGCTAATGGCTGTGTTGTGACGTACCTAGCTAAGTTAGCTACCCAGCTTACAGGACGAGCTAACGGCTGTGTTGGTGACGTACCAAGCTAATATGCTAGCTAGCTAGCAGGATGAGATAACAGCCGCGTTGGTGATGTACCTAGCTAAGTTAGCTAGCTAGCTAACAGGACAAGCTAATGGCTGTGTTGTAACGTACCTCGCTAAGTTATCTACCCAGCTTACAGGACGAGCTAACGGCTGTGTTGGTGACGTACAAAGCTAATATGGTAGCTAGCTAGCAGGATGAGATAACAGCCACGTTGGTGATGTACCTAGTTAAGTTAGCTAGCTAGCTAGCAGAAAAAGCTAATGGCCATGTTGGTGACGTACGTTTTACACGATTTGTCTGTCGCCATTGACGACCATACATATTTTTTGCGAGATCCCATGTGGAACACAGGAAGGGGCGGGACTTCACCTGTATTGTTCAGAAAATGATAATTTCCTGTCGCTCTCTCCAGTTGGCTACAGAATGTTTTATCATTATATCGTTGTAGCAGGATCTGAATTTTTTTTTTTTTATATAATTTCTGCTGAAGCATATAAACAAAATATCCCTTGATTTGTGCTATTTATTCTGAGGAGATGATGGATTTTTTTTTATTTTCCTCATCAAGCCGGTAACCCACTTTCTCCGCAGCGAGGTTCCCATGAATGCAGTTTTAGTCCACAAACCGCCCTGCGCAGGGAGAGGGAGAGAGGGAGAGAGAGAGAGAGAGAGAGAGAGCGAGAGAGAGAGAGAGAGAGAGAGAGAAAGAGAGAGCGCGCTCCTCCTCCTCTCTTCCATCCAGAGGAGCCTCCTCCGTAAGACGCTCTGCGCGGCGGCGGACTCTCATCATTCCGCCGCTCGAATAATGGAAACGGAAATACCGTCCGTCTCCGGGACTTTTCCTCCGCCACCACGACGCCGTCTCTCTCCCTCTCTCCCTCCCTCCGCTCGAATAACTTCGATTCTTTTCCTGCCATTTGAAATCCTCAGGTCGCGTTTTTTTTAAAACAACCAAAAAGCGTGAGAGTAAAGAGAAGGACGCGGTTTGTTCGGATGGAGGATTCAGAGTCGGTGAGTTGGAACCGGAGATCAACCTGTTCGCTAATAACGTGTCGCTTTTTTTTTTCTTTTTCCGTCTTATCCCTCTTCTTCTTTTTCTTCCTCTTCTTCTTCCGTGTTGAGCTAATTAGCCATCAATAACCCTCCCCCAAAAATACACAATAAAAGCTGCTTTAATATCGTGTTAATATGCAACTCAAATTAAATCGTGCATTAAACGTGACTATTGATCAGCTGATCTCATCACACAGACAGACGCATCTTCTGTTCTCTAGTTGGACTCAACAGGTTTTTTTTTTTAAACGTCTTGCTGGATGGGAGTCTGTTCTCCTACCAGGACCACCACGACCTGGTCCACAGAGCCGGGTCCTGGACTACGGAGACCTTCAACGGGCTGAATGTGACGCTGCAGCTGCCTTCAGTGTAGTCTTTTAGAGGAAGATGCAGCGAGCTGTGGTCTGCTTCTGTCCCCCAGCAGATCTGAGATCTGTAGTCTGAGAGTAGTGATGGGGAGGAGGATGCTGATAGAAATGTGTTTCATGTTGATCACTCTACAGGTCTCCCACCTCACGTATGATGTCATCATTTCTATTAAAGAGACTTTTCCTGCTTTATTTAGTCGTCTGTCACAAATCTTAAATTATTTCTCAATGGGCGATCAAACCTGTTCATCCCACTAACTGCCTCTCTCTCCCCGTCAGATGGTGAATGAGCTGAAGTGGAGCTGGTTGTGAAGGTGCTGGACTAGTCCCCCCCCCCCCCTCCCCCCCGAAGCCCCCAGCCAGACCCAGCATGGCGGGAGTATCGGCGTGGCTTCCCTTCGCCCGGGCGGCGGCCATCGGCTGGATGCCCGTGGCCAACCTGCCCATGCCCGTGGCGCCCACCGAGAAGAACAAGCGGCAGGACGAGCTCATCATCCTCAACGTCAGCGGGCGGCGCTTCGAGACCTGGAGGAACACGCTGGACCGCTACCCGGACACCCTGCTGGGCAGCTCCGAGAAGGAGTTCTTCTACAACGAGGAGACCAAAGAGTACTTCTTCGACCGGGACCCTGACGTGTTCCGCAGCGTGCTCAACTTCTACCGCACGGGCAAGCTGCACTACCCGCGCTACGAGTGCATCTCCTTCTACGAAGAGGAGCTGGCCTTCTTCGGCATCATCTCGGAGATCATCGGCGACTGCTGCTACGAAGAGTTCAAGGACCGGAAGCGGGAGAACGCCGAGCGCCTGCAGGACGACCAGGAGGACAACAAGGACGCCAAGCTGCCCAACATGACCTTCAGGGAGACCATGTGGCGGGCCTTCGAGAACCCCCACACCTCCACCATGGCGCTGGTCTTCTACTACGTTACGGGCTTCTTCATCGCCGTCTCCGTCATCACCAACGTGGTGGAGACGGTGCCCTGCGGCTCCTCGCCCAGCCTGAAGGAGGTGCCGTGCGGCGAGCGCTACACGGTGGCGTTCTTCTGCATGGACACGGCGTGCGTCATGATCTTCACCGTGGAGTACCTGATGCGTCTGTTCGCCGCGCCCAGCCGCTACCGCTTCATGCGGTCGGTGATGAGCATCATCGACGTGGTGGCCATCCTGCCGTACTACATCGGCCTGGTGATGACGGACAACGAGGACGTGAGCGGCGCCTTCGTCACGCTGCGCGTCTTCCGCGTCTTCCGCATCTTCAAGTTCTCGCGCCACTCGCAGGGCCTGCGGATCCTCGGCTACACGTTGAAGAGCTGCGCCTCGGAGCTGGGCTTCCTGCTCTTCTCCCTCACCATGGCCATCATCATCTTCGCCACCGTCATGTTCTACGCCGAGAAGGGCTCCAGCTCCAGCAAATTCACCAGCATCCCCGCCTCCTTCTGGTACACCATCGTTACTATGACAACGCTGGGGTAAGAGCAGAGCAGACGCCTCCTTTTATCTGTGTGTGTGTGTGTGTGTGTGTGTGTAAATGTTTGATTATCTTTCGACTGCGTGGCCACGAAAACCTACAAGTGCCTCAGAAGTCGAAAAGACACACTTTGAAAAAGTTTATGCAGAAGGATAAGAGACGAGGGAGGAATGGTACTTTTCAGCAGGCGGTGTTTTTTTTTTTAGAATTGGTGGTGTTGTTCCTGTTGGGGGGGGGGGGGGGTGTGCTCTCCCGGTAATGGCCGATGCATGCCCTTTACACATCACTGACAACAGGGAGAGAGAGACAGACAGAGAGAGAGGATTGTAGAGGAAACGTTGAAAGCATCTTAGTGAAACAGAAACATCGGAGAGGAAATAGAGAAATGGAGATTATACCATTACTCTCCTCTCCGTCGTGCCCTGTGGTGAGCACAAAATGCTCTTTCTGGAAACGGTGACTTTGCATTCTGTTCTGAGGGCCTTCCTCCTCCTCCTCCCATTCTTTGTGAGTTCGACTAGTTGCTTGGCCTTGAAGATTGAGTGCAAAAGGCTTTGTACGAAGGCTGTGATGCAGAATATCAAACCTGCCCCCCCCCCTGAGCTTTTCCTGCAGGTCGACTGCCTCCCATCAACGACCAACCCCACCTCACCAAATCCTTATCTCCACAAATTCAACACTTTCTTTAAAATCAGTTTCTCTTCAAAAAATCCACATGAAGTGTTCCTTCACATCAGAGCCACTTTAAAAAAAAAAAGAAGAAGAAGAAGAAGAGAAAAATACTCCCGTTATTGTTGCTCTGGTGGTGAACGACACCAGGAGTTGAGTTTTCATTAAAGCTGAATGATGCCCGGCGTGTTAACGGCAGAGCACAGAGGAGCAGACGACCTCCTCGGTTACCGTACAACGCCGCGTTGACAGCTGATGATTTACAAAGATCCATGTAACCATAGAGATTTCTACGGGACACAGTGAAGCTAGACATCCAGGAGTGACATCACAGCGTCGGACACGCCCCCTTCAGAGGATTCCTGGGCTGTTTTTATGTCACATCCAACATTTTTAGAATATCCAGGGTTCCTACACCTTTACCAAAGTCAAATTCAAGCACTTTTCAAGTACTTCAAGGTGCATTTCCATGCTTTTCCAGCACCTTCCAGCTGTGGTTAACTCCATATTTGTATCAATCCAATGGTCAGTATTCAGTCTACTTATTATGTCACTTGTTCATCACATTAAATGAGATGTTATTGTCCTCTAAACAACCAACATGATGTTTGGAGACAGCTTTTTACAGAAGGACCACAAATGAAAGGAAAACTAATTCCACTAACAGATCCACAGAAATATAATCACCAACTATTTTCATCATCTGTTCATCATCAAAAGTCATTTTTCATAAAGAAATGTCAGAAAATGCTGTTTTCAGTCCCTCAAATATGGAGATCTTCTTTTCTCTGTTCTATCATAGATGTCATCACATACAACACACATTTCAAGACCTTTATTCTAAATCCAAGCACTTTGCAAACTTTGAAAACACCACAATAAAATTCAAGTGTTTTCAAGGTTTTCCAGCACCCGTACCAACCCTGAAGACAGAGATCTGAGGTCTAAGTGGCACGTGAGTTGTCTCCATTTGGGCAGAAATCAGCGTTGTTGTCTCGTAGGTCTGAGTCCCGTCGGTCCAGAGCTGCTGTCATTGGTCGCTTTTACAGCGTCATCCATCTCCTTCGATGAAAACCGGGCCGTTTTGATGCATTCATTTGTTTCGGAGCCTGTTTTTCTTAATTTTTATGTCATCATATATTTCCACCAGTCACTTTATGGCACACGAACATCATTAATTTTACACTACACACACACACACACACACACACACACACACACACACACACACACACACACACACACACACACACACAGTGTTGTCTCCCTGCTGTGGATGTGAGTCAGACGGAGAAGCTGACAGACTGCAGCCTCCTGCTAAACGTCGGAGTCATGGAGGCCATAAATGGCTCTGAGCTCATCGCTGTGACACACTTGGCACCGTGTCGTCCACGCCGCCGCCCAGAAGATCCGCCGCCGAGCGGACGTTCGATCCCGGAGACGTTGTTTTGGGGGTTTCTGTCTGTCGTCGCTTTGTGTCGCAGCTTTTCTGTGCTAGTCGGCGGTCTGCTTGAGACCTGAGACACTGAACCGGTCTCCTGTTGCGTTTACAGTAGCATTACAGGAAAAGGAGGGTGTGTGTGTGTGTGTGTGTGTGTTGGGTGTAGTTGTTGAGCTGGGCCTCATCAATAAAGCAGGGGCCAGAAGTGGGTGTCAGAGTGACTGATGATGTGGACTGCTGCATCTGCTGACTAATGTAAACCTGCCTGACATGCTGGTCCTGCTCTCGCTTCATGTCACACACACACACACACACACACACACACACACACACACACACACACACACACACACACACACACACACACCATATGCATGTGTCAATGCACCAAGACAAAATATCCGCATGCACGTTAACAGACCGTGTTCGTGGCTTTGTTGACGTCTTTGGTCATGTGACGAGTACAAAAGAGAAAGGGGCTATTGTTGTTAGTTGTCATGGCGACAACACACGATGACTGGCTAGTTAGCTACGTAGCTAGCTTGTCCTTCTTCCAGATCATTAGACCCAGTGTTCCAGATGACCGCCAGCCTGGATTTGGTTTAGCCCCATTTTATGTAACAAATGTAGCATTGCAGCATGGTGGAATTAGCAAAGTGGCTAACCAACTAGCGTACAAGCTGGCTATGAGACAAAAATGAGATGAACAAACGTGTCACTCGTGTCGTTGCGGCGGGCCACCGACTTGCTGCTTGGATTCATTTTTTTTGAACCAATGCAGCATTGAAGCATGGTGGAATTAGCTAGCTAAGCTACCATCATTTAAAGGAGCAGCGTGTAGGATTCAGGGGATTTATTGGCAGAAATTAAATATAATATTCAATGTTCTCATTAGTGTAGAAATCACCTGAAAGTAAGAATGGTTGCGTTTCCGTTCATATCGTCGCACAGAGCCAGTCCTCTTCACAGAGTCCGAAAAATACATCTAAATACTTATAAATACATGAAATGGTCCGTTGACTTTAATAGTAAGGTCTGTTCTTCTTCTACTCTACGTTTTGTCTCCATCAGGGTTTAGTGTTGCACTGTTGAGGTTCTGCTTTATTCTCAATTCATTACTCATTAATTTACTACCAACATGGGAGATGTAGTCCTGCTGCTTGTGCTGCACTTGTGTATTTTTATGTGCGTGTGTGTTAACATTCACTTAACACAGCAACGAGGGCGGCCCATCAGAGCCATATAGAAAAGGCTGCTGGGCAATTTATTCATATTATATATCCATGTTGTTGTTGTGATATCCAGCTTGAATTGTGTTTTGTTCACATACGACTGTTACTGTTGCTGCTGTCTAATGCTAATCTAATGCCGCTCTTATTATATTATTATGTTGTTGTCTGAGCCTTTAATATAACGACCAACGCTACCAATGAACATCATATTAATATGAAGTGTTTCTGCTCTGCGTTACACTAAAGTCTCAACTTGTTATTTACCTTCAGCAGCATATTCAGGGTTCCTGCACCTGGCAAATTCAAGCACACTAAAATTCAAGTGTTTTCAAGGATTTCCAGCACCCGTACCAACCCTGCATATTCATTATATCCACATTAATGATGGTCATATATATAGTCAACACTCTGATATGGTCGTAGTATTTTTACGTGGTCCGTATTACCAGGTCGACCACGTACACGCAGCCTGGCCCCCGGTGGCTTTTTGTTCTGTTTTACTGAATAATCCGGCATCAGTCACAATCCATAATCCCCTTCAACAATTGGTTACCAGGTGAATAGCTTTTTGAAAGCTTTTCCCTTTTTTCCCTGGAAGCTGCAGAAGAGGAGGGAAATGGAGTCAGAGGACAGAGAGAGAATAACAAACAGGGATGTAGACAATCTACTCATCTGACTTCTATAGTTACATATCGCAGCAAGACAAGGGTTCCTCCACCTTCTCCAAAGTCAAATTCAAGCACTTTTCAAGCATTTCAAGGTGCATTTCCATACTTTTCCAGCACCTTCCAGCTGTGGTAAAGTCCATATTTGTATCAATACAATCCTCAGTATTCAGTCTACTTATTATGTCACTTGTTCGTGTTCAAGCACTTTATTCTAAATCCAAGCACCTTTCAAACCTTGAAAACACCACACTGAAATTGTTTTCAAGGATTTTCAGCACCTGTACCAATCCTGAAGACAACATAGCTGGGGACATATTTTTGGTTTGGCTTTGGTCCAAACAAGAAAGAGAATCCTGAAGGCGGACCCCCAGAGGACCCCCGGAGGACCCTCTACGAACGGGACAAACGGAGGTTTAACCACCCGTGCGAGTTAGCGAGCCGCCAACCAAGCAGTGGCGTCCTCCGAGCCCCGGCGCTCGCTACAGCACAGCTAAAAAGCTTAATCTCAAACCCAGCAAATGAGGGGCAGGCAGCCCACAGGGGCTTAGTTAGAACACAGGACCCGGACCTGCGAGGGATTTGGTTCCCCAGGTTGTTAAACAAATTGATTTTGACCTCTGAGTGATAATAACTTTGTTGAGGATTGTGTGTTCAGCGGAGGCTGTGTGTGTGGTGTGTTGGGTGGAGGCTGTGTGTGTGGTGTGTTGGGTGGAGGCTGTGTGTGGTGTGTTGGGCGGAGGCTGTGTGTGTTGGGTGGAGGCTGTGTGTGGTGGTGTGTTGGGTGGAGGCTGTGTGTGGTGGTGCTGTGTTGGGTGGAGGCTGTGTGTGTGGTGTGTTGGGTGGAGGCTGTGTGTGGTGGTGCTGTGTTGGGTGGAGGCTGTGTGTGTGGTGTGTTGGGTGGAGGCTGTGTGTGGTGGTGCTGTGTTGGGCGGAGGCTGTATGTGTGCTGTGTTGGGTGGAGGCTGTGTGTGTGGTGTGTTGGGTGGAGGCTGTGTGTGGTGGTGTGTTGGGTGGAGGCTGTGTGTGGTGGTGCTGTGTTGGGTGGAGGCTGTGTGTGTGGTGTGTTGGGTGGAGGCTGTGTGTGGTGGTGCTGTGTTGGGCGGAGGCTGTATGTGTGCTGTGTTGGGTGGAGGCTGTGTGTGTGCTGTGTTGGGTGGAGGCTGTGTGTGTGCTGTGTTGGGTGGAGGCTGTCTGTGTGCTGTGTTGGGTGGAAGCTGTATGTGTGCTGTGTTGGGTGGAGGCTGTGTGTGGTGGTGCTGTGTTGGGTGGAGGCTGTGTGTGGTGGTGCTGTGTTGGGTGGAGGCTGTGTGTGTGCTGTGTTGGGTGGAGGCTGTGTGTGTGGTGTGTTGGGCGGAGGCTGTGTGTGTGGTGTGTTGGGTGGAGGCTGTGTGTGTGCTGTGTTGGGAGGAGGCTGTGTGTGTGCTGTGTTGGGTGGAGGCTGTGTGTGTGCTGTGTTGGGCGGAGGCTGTGTGTGTGGTGTGTTGGGTGGAGGCTGTGTGTGTGCTGTGTTGGGTGGAGGCTGTGTGTGTGGTGTGTTGGGTGGAGGCTGTAATCGTAGTCCAGCCCCTAATGGTTCCTAACGAGACTTAAAGTCTTTTGTTTTTATTACGTTTATTCTTTACGTTGTTTTCATGCAGAGAAATGTTTTTGTTTGCTTTCAGTACCAAACGGCTTTAATGGATCACATTTAATGGTACGACTCATATAACAGAATAATGACATCATAATCATTAAAAATGCTAATTCGACTAGGGCAGACTGAGGGGCCAGACTGAGGGGTCAGACTGAGGGACTAGACTGAGGGACCAGACTGAGGGACTAGACTGAGGGGTCAGACTGAGGGACTAGACTGAGGGACCAGACTGAGGAGTCAGACTGAGGGACCAGACTGAGGGACTAGACTGAGGGACCAGACTGAGGGGCCAGACTGAGGGGCCAGACTGAGGGACTAGACTGAGGGACCAGACTGAGGGACTAGACTGAGGGGTCAGACTGAGGGACTAGACTGAGGGACCAGACTGAGGGGCCAGACTGAGGGGCCAGACTGAGGGACTAGACTGAGGGACCAGACTGAGGGACTAGACTGAGGGGTCAGACTGAGGGACTAGACTGAGGGACCAGACTGAGGGACCAGACTGGGGGACCAGACTGAGGGACTAGACTGAGGCGTCAGACTGAGGGACCAGACTGAGGGACTAGACTGAGGAGTCAGACTGAGGGACCAGACTGAGGGACTAGACTGAGGAGTCAGACTGAGGGACCAGACTGAGGGACTAGACTGAGGAACCAGACTGAGGGACCAGACTTGGGGACTAAGACTGAGGGACCAGACTGAGGGACTAGACTGAGGGACCAGACTGAGGAGTCAGACTGAGGGACCAGACTGAGGGACTAGACTGAGGAGTCAGACTGAGGGACCAGACTGAGGGACCAGACTGAGGAGTCAGACTGAGGGACCAGACTGAGGGACTAGACTGAGGGACCAGACTGAGGGACTAGACTGAGGGACCAGACTGAGGGACTAGACTGAGGGACCAGACTGAGGAGTCAGACTGAGGGACTAGACTGAGGGACCAGACCGAGGAGTCAGACTGAGGGACCAGACTGGGGGACCAGACTGAGGGACTAGACTGAGGCGTCAGACTGAGGGACCAGACTGAGGGACTAGACTGAGGAGTCAGACTGAGGGACCAGACTGAGGGACTAGACTGAGGAGTCAGACTGAGGGACCAGACTGAGGGACTAGACTGAGGAACCAGACTGAGGGACCAGACTGGGGGACTAAGACTGAGGGACCAGACTGAGGGACTAGACTGAGGGACCAGACTGAGGAGTCAGACTGAGGGACCAGACTGAGGGACTAGACTGAGGGACCAGACTGAGGGACCAGACTGAGGGACTAGACTGAGGAGTCAGACTGAGGGACCAGACTGAGGGACTAGACTGAGGGACCAGACTGAGGAGTCAGACTGAGGGACCAGACTGAGGGACTAGACTGAGGGACCA
This sequence comes from Eutrigla gurnardus, assembly GCF_963514095.1. NCBI lineage: Eukaryota > Metazoa > Chordata > Actinopteri > Perciformes > Triglidae > Eutrigla > Eutrigla gurnardus. The sequence goes on along the minus strand of NC_139922.1, from coordinate 25,460,548 downwards.
GACTGAGGGACCAGACTGAGGGACTAGACTGAGGGACCAGACCGAGGAGTCAGACTGAGGGACCAGACTGAGGGACCAGACTGAGGGACTAGACTGAGGGACCAGACTGAGGGACCAGACTGAGGGACTAGACTGAGGAGTCAGACTGAGGGACTAGACTGAGGGACCAGAAAGCCAGCTACTTGTGTACAGCAGCACACATCAGCTGTTCTATCTGCAGACTCATTAGGCCGTTCCATCTGATGGAGTATTGATGAGCGTCGGACTGTTTGCCCGTGTCCCGCTCATTAGCATATTCATGCCTGAGTATGATTAATATCCTTATCAAAGAGCAGCTTCTTTGCATCGCCGTGCCAACCAGATCAATGCGGCGCTGTCCATCTCCCAGACCTCCACACCGGACCTTTCACACACACCGCCGGCTACACACACAGGAAGTGTGTGTGTGTGTGTGTGCGTGGCCTTGTCTCTGTGTTTTCATCGTCACCGAGCTCTCTATCCGCGGCCGACAGCCGATGATCAATGCAGATGAGCGTGTATTGATTCAGAGATATGTGGCGGCCATTGTTAGCGCTACTAATTAGAATGGCTGACGAGCGTACGCCTGAAAAGATAGCCCCTAAATGTGATCTATGCCCGTGTCTTGGATTTATGACAGCAGTTAAGGGAGTCGTTTGTCCGTGGTGATTCAGGTCCACGTCCTCTCCTCTAAGGTCAGGGTTCGCGGCGAGCTGACCTGCGATCAGATCAATCAAGACGATGCTGCTGGAAATGCAACATGTGAGAGGTGGGGGAGGGGAGGGGAGCGTTCTGCTTATTAAGGTGAAAGATAAGATAAAAAAGACAAGAACACACAATCACTGATGCCAGAGGACAAGCAGGGCAGTGTTTACAGCCCAGAAAACATACTCATATTCAAATATGAAAATCAATATGAACTGTTTGCCTCGCGTGCCCTGAACGCACCACAAGAGTCACATGACATCACTTTTATATTTAGAAACCATGTACTCTATACACACACACACACACACACACACACACACACACAGATATATATCAGAAGGCTGCATCCTCTGAAGGACGCATTCTTCCTCCGAATGACGCATACTTCCTCCGATGGACTTATCCTTCAGAGGATGCGTCCTCTGAAGGATATACGGAGGACGGATGCGTCCTCTGAAGGATATACGGAGGAAGGATGCGTCCTCTGAAGGATATACGGAGGAAGGATGCGTCCTCTGAAGGATGCACTGAATCGCCCAAAGGTGATCAGGATGTGTTGGTCAGTGAATGAGTTTGAAGGTCGCTTCCAGTGCAAGAAGTAAATCTGTTAAACGGTATGTTACGTCGTACAGTAAGAATAGTTGCAGTGAAGTGGAAGTATAGAGTGGCATCAAATGAAAGTATAATGGTAGAAAGCTCTGGTTTTAAAGGTCCCAGTAGTGTGGGTGGAGTTGAGTTTCCCCTCTTGTGTGAACCGAAGAGGTGAATGATGTGGAGCCTGTTTGGTCCCTGGGAGTTTTATCAGCTTCCTTTCAAGGAAGGAAGTGTACGAACCTCTCCTCCCAAATATTCAGACAAAGGGATGAAAAGCGTCTCCAACGGTGACAGAGTTGTAAATCTGCTAAAGCTCGTCGGCACTCTGCTCTTAACATCGACTCCGCCGTTTGGCGCTGAAGTCATGCTGACGGGCGGGACATACTGTGCCAAAGTCAAAGCATCATCAGCCCTTCAAAGTAAAGAGTAACGACCTCTCCGTCTTCAAACGACATTGCACGACACTTTTCTGCTGATTTGGGCGCCCGGCGAGGGGAAAGTCATCGGGATCGGCATGAAAGTGAGATGAAGAGTGAAAACTCACTAGACACAAGGTTCCTCCACCTTCTCCAAAGTCAAATTCAAGCACTTTTCAAGCATTTCACTCAAACAATCTCATCGGATAAAAACTGATGCAGACAAACTGCAGGATCTGCAAATCGCAATACATGTTATCGCAACACTCACTCATGTCTAAAAAATAACAATCAGTGAGATGAGACTGATTTAACATGTATTTCCGCAGTTCACCTTTGAGCCACACGGGGGAGTCTGAATGTCCGTAGCTGTTCTGAAACACTGAATCTAATATGAAATGCTAGCATACATTATGTTTTCCTGTTCAGTGGGAAATAAAGTGACGTGTAAAAACCAGTGAACTAGTTTGGGGAAGCAGCGTGTTCATAGATATTATTATTACTAATATTATTATTGTTATTGTCAGTCCTCTGCAGACGTTCATGTTTGTCTTCTTGTCTTCTTCGTGAAACAGCAAACAGACGATAAAAGCTTTTGGCAGGCGTCCAGTCCAAGTCCGCACACTGTAAATAACAGCTAAGAGGCTGGAAAGCCTCTTGTAACTTCATTTTAATACTTCGGGACTCGTCGTGAATTATGGATTAATTGCATCTCCGCCGTGGAATCCAACATCATAACAACACAAACTTCAGAATAAATAATCATCATCCACTTTCTCCGGAGAATAAATCAAATGTCTGACGCCGTCCGTACACTGACCTCTGGCTGAACTCACACACACACACACACACACACACACACACACACACACACACACACACACACACGTGCACAAAAGCAAGTTTATGAAACAGTGAAAGTCAACTTTGACCTCCCAGCTGTTACTCCCCCCCCCTCCAGAGAAGAAGTGCTCTCCCCCCTCCCTCACCTTTGCGCCGCCACTAAAAGCAACAGACAACAGGTCACGGAGTAGAAAGGTCTGTCCATCCTCACCCGTCTCACCGCCGCCTCTTCCCTGTCTCTCTCTCTCGGTCTTTGGGAGGACGACAGTCGGCCGTGTGTTGACAGCTGGATGTGATGTGGTGCAGACGCTCCAACGGCTGGTGGGTCTCATTGACTGGATTATCAAGACGCTAAAACACTGATACGCAACAGTTCATCCAAAACTAACGGATTGAAGTCTGTCAGCTTTGATATTAATGCTCATCGTGAGAAATCACTCAGTATATCATATACTTATATATCATGAGAGGCCCAAACTGCTGATGGAACACTAACACACAATCCACCACTGGATTAGCGGTCGGACCACTAGGAGTATAAATGGAAGTAAACCAGCGTCTTCTTCCATGTCGATGATGACGAGCAGAGCTGCAGACCTTCCTCCCCTCGTCTTCTCCTGATCCTGAGGCGGTGTGCGTGTTGCCGTTGATGCCTCTGTGGCGTTGGCCGTGTATGAATGTGTGTTAACATGTTCTGTTGGGCGTTCCTCGCTGCAGTAATTATGTTCCCGTCCGGCACGTCTCGGGTCCGTGTCCGCCGGCTGCCGGGTTTGCGACTGCATCGGGGTTGTTATAAAGGCAGAAAAATCACTAAAGTAATTTTCCAGGTCTGCGGTTTCTAGGAACACAGCAATAACTCACAATGTTTATGTTCCTGCTCATGCCAGTGGATGTAACTTACAAGCGTCTGGAGTCCTGACGGCCACGCGGGTCCAAAACCTGGTGGTCCGACGCACCGCACACACACACTGTTTTATATAAATGCTGTGCTGTAAATGTAACCCCTGAATCTGAATAAACAAAGTTGTTTATTCAGATTCAGCCTGTAGTTCCATGTATAACAGTACTTTGTAATGATGGATGGATACAATGACATTAAAATAATAAATGTTGACAGATTCATATTTTAATTCTATTTTAGAATTTCTACATCACAATTTATCAACATAATATTAAACAAACAGGAAGATTTATATTTGCTTATTATTGGTTATATTCATGTTAAGGTGTATTTTTGGTTTTACTCAGACACGCAGGTTTGGCAGCGCTCCAGCTTTAGCACGCTAGTTGCTTTTAGCCCGGTTAGCACGTCGATGCCGTTAAAATGAATCCAGGAATCATGCGTACAGCTTTTTACATCAGTTGAAATGTAGTCCAAGAACCTCAATAGACCTATCCATGACCTTGGTGGGAAGAACAGATGAAACCAGCTTTAAAGGAGACCAGAGGAAGGAATGCACTAGCTGGCCGAGCCGTCACCTGCTGCTCGTGTTTGTGTTTTGAGGTCAAACAAGTCAATAATGCAGCTCGCTGCGAACCCGCCGCTGAAATGTTTCCTTTCAGCTCGCCGCTCGCTCGGCCCCTCGGCTTCGTCGTCAGATGGATTTCACACAAAGACCTGGATGGTTGCCCACTTTTTTTGAAAAGAGATATTGAGTGCCGAGCTTCTTTTTTTTGTTGCAAAATGCATTTAGGTGGTTGCTGCCCGTCAGCTGGGGGGGGGGGGGGGGGCAATGTGACTTTGAAGGGTAATTGACAGGGAGGGTCTTTCACTGAGGTGCTTTCATTTGCCACAGTTTGTATTGTTATTATGGTTGACGAGCCGTGCATGCAAAAGCCGCCCCGTCACAGGACGCCGCCCCGTCACAGGACGCCGCCCGTCACAGGACGCCGCACCGTCACAGGACGCCTTACCTCACCAACTTTATCGCAATCAACCGGCCAACAGATTGAAGTGATGCTCAAGGTGCTGAAGCATGAAAAGAAAAAAACAGCAGACGTGAGAACATTTCATGATAGATGCCGTCTCCCCCTCTCTCCATGCCCGTCTCCCCCTCTCTCCATGCCCGTCTCCCCCTCTCTCCATGCCCGTCTCCCCCTCTCTCCATGCCCGTCTCCCCCTCTCTCCGTGCCCGTCTCCCCCTCTCTCCGTGCCCGTCTCCCCCTCTCTCCGTGCCCGTCTCCGTGCCCGTCTCCCTCCTCCGTGCCCGTCTCCCCCTCTCTCCGTGCCCGTCTCCCTCCTCCGTGCCCGTCTCCCCCTCTCTCCGTGCCCGTCTCCCCCTCTCTCCGTGCCCGTCTCCCCCTCTCTCCGTGCCCGTCTCCCCCTCTCTCCGTGCCCGTCTCCACCCTCCGTGCCCGTCTCTCCCTCTCTCCGTGCCCGTCTCTCCCTCTCTCCGTGCCCGTCTCCCCCTCTCGCTGTCAGTCACAGCTGATTGCCTCCAGCTACGATCCTTTTCCCGCTACACTCGTGCCCACTCCTCCAATTCAATTACCAGCCGGCTCTCAGTGAGGAGCCTGAAAATGAGTCAGTGATTATCAGTTTCCAGGGTTTTTAGCAGCATCCTGGCCAACGGCTGTCTGCTGCCCACGGACTCTAAAGACACAAGGTGAAACCAAACGCACCAAACACACCAAACCCTGAACCACGCCGGAGCCTGCAGAGCTTTTGTTGTAGGCGGATGGACGTCAGCGCTAAATAATTACGGCTTCTCCACGATTTTGTTCCAGACTGAGCTCAACCATGGAGATGCACCTGGTTATCAGCTGACGGCCGTGATCAGTAAACAGCCAATCATTATAAATGTTTGTTTTATAATTTAGGGTCGGGACGATTCAGGATTTTAGCTCGACAAATCGTGGTGAATCACATAACATTACTCCACTGCTAGTCTTCATATTAGGGCGTATTAGGGGTGGTCCAAAAAATCGATTCATGTAAATATTGCGATTCTTTTCTAAGATTCTTATTCGATTCATAACTTTTTTATTTATTACATTTTTTTATTTTAATACTCAAAGTTTATGCAAGTTGGTGTTAGATTTGCCTATGTGTATTTACATTATTGGACTGAAAAAATTATATAATCTTATGATAATCTTATAATCTTAAACTCGTTGAATCGACAATCGATTTCTGAATCAAATCACGACCTCAAGAATTGTAATCGAATCGAATAAGATTCCCACTGCGTATGTCGGTAGCAACAGTCACCATGACAACGGTACACATGAGAACAGCCTTGGCTCAGAGCATCCCGCTACGTTAGTTTGAATAGGAATGTCCCTTCTACTCCGATTTCTATTACTGTGAGTTCTGCTGTTGAAATCATAAAGTCCTGCGGTTGATCTCATAGCGGACCAGAGTCAGAGACAGGTGGTCTCGGTTGGCTTGTTTGGTCTTCACCAGGGTTGAGTCGGCAGCTCTCAGGCCAGCTCAAACGAACCGGACCTGAGTTTTAACCTCGTGCAAAGAAACAAGGTGTTTAACAAAACATCCGAATCCCTCCACAGATATCACGAAAACCAATCAAACCAATCAGACACGATTGGATACGACAGGGGACGGAAACGGGAGACTCCTTTATCTTTTTATGAAAAATGAGTCCTTGAAGTGCCCGTGCACGTTTTAACAGTATATAAACGGCAACTTGTCCTCAGGTTAATTCACTACAGCGCACAAAGGAGACGCTGATTCAAGAGGACGATTACGCCGAAGGAGTCGTCTTATCGGCGTGGCCCTTGATTTAGCCGGCTGTGAGCAAACACCAGAATGTAAACAATTATGGATTAGACAGTATTGTGTCCGCCGGGGAGACACTCTCATTACAGAGTGGATATTTTGGGGGGGGGGGGGGGGGGTCTCTATGTAGGCCAAGTTATAGAAATAAATCGCCTCTCATTTCCCTGAAGAGAACGTGATAAACGTTTGAATGACTCTGATTAATCTTCCCAGACTCTCAGCCGACGCTTTTGAACAGGTGGACGTCATTGTTCCATTTTTTTTTTGTGCATTGACATACATGCATCTCCCTCTCACATCGACACACTGTGTGTGTGTGTGTGTGTGTGTGTGTGTGTGTGTGTGTGTGTGTGTGTGTGTGTGTGTGTGTGTGCTGTTATTCTGAAACTGTGCTCTGTGCTGATTGCCGAGGATGACAAAAGCAATTGTTCTGCTACACTACATCTGTGGGGATTAATGTTCGTCTCCGGAGTGTTTGCTTACATCCCCGTCTACGCTGACGGGCTTCACCGGCGACACCGACTGGATTTCTAGTCAGGACATTTTCAACATTCTCCTCAATTAACGGTTAATAAACGGAGCCCCTTATGTGCTACTGTAGTGTGAGCAGACGGACGTGGAGGACGTAGATGTGCTTCACAAAGCCAGGCGTCAACTTTGGTTTGATCCAGATGTCTTTGGGGGATTACGCGTGCTGAGGGATTAAACCTGCCATGTGCCATCTGACAGCGCCTAGCAGTGGGAAGAGCATAAGAGTCATGGACTAACACCATTAATAGATTTCAGTAAGCCTTTTCATTCCCGTCGAGGGTCGACGAGCGGCGATATTAATTCAATTGTACCGAACCCCTCTGGTGAGGAACCCGACCCGTCCCACGAGGGTCGATCTGCTTTATGTCTTTAATCTCATTAGCATTAACGAGCTGCTCGGAACGGAGCTTACAGTCGCCTCCTCTGCTAATAAACACGATGAGGTATTTTTGTGGGCGGAGCCAGAATAATACTCATGTATTAAACATGTTAGCTAATGCTAGCAAGTTTTTCGGCCTTGTTTTTTAGAAAAGCTGAAGAAAATATGAGTACAGTAAGTCACTCTCTGAAAGCACAAGACTTGAGAAAGTTATCGTCAACCAATAATTTGGTTTGGTTTTCTGTAACCCGTGTAGCATGGAAGCATGGTGGAATGAGTAAGGTAGAGAGCCAGCTGAAGAATGCTATCGCCAGATGAGTGACAAATTTGTTCCGATCATTTTGCTATAACCGGTGTAGCATGGAAAGTGTGACGGTATTAGCCAGCCAGCTAAGTGGCTGGCTCCACCATGCTTTCATGCTACACTGGATACGGACAATGAGTCCAACGGTAGGCCCTCTCTTCAACGCTGTAATGGTTTAGCCTGCGGCAACAATGAAGACCAAGGAGGTCAGCAGTTAGAAGGCTAAATACTCAGAATTCCTACACCTTTACCAAAGTCAAATTTAAGCACTTTCCAAGCATTTCAAGGTGCAATTCCATGCTTTTCCACTAACAGATCCACAGAAATATAATCACCAACTATTTTCATCATCTGTTCATCATCAAAAGTCATTTTTCATAAAGAAATGTCAGAAAATGCTGTTTTCAGTCCCTCAAATATGGAGATCTTCTTTTCTCTGTTCTATCATAGATGTCATCACATACAACACACATTTCAAGACCTTTATTCTAAATCCAAGCACTTTTCAAACCTTGGCAACACCACACTAAAATGCAAGGGTTTTCAAGGATTTCCAGCACCCGTACCAACCCTGTAAACTGAAATGTTTGGTGCGTAGTGCAGCTCGCTGGGATCCGTTTACCGTCTCAGATGTACGTGATCTCTGGCAGCAGGATGACATTCTCCATGTGTCACTTTCACCCACCGCTCCGAGGTGATGCACGTTTCAAGCCCGTCCTTTATTTTTGCCTCCAGTGACGTCGGAGAGGGAAAACAGGTCGACAAGTCCATCCCGGTTTCAGCTGATATGCAAAACAGTTTTGGGAGCAGTGCTCAAGACGATGGGAATCATTGGAGCTATCAGTTTGGGTAATAAATCACGGCCAACGCACCGGGAGGAAACCACTTTAGCCGTGGAGGGGAGACCTCGGTGTGGAACACACCAACAATGCACTTCAATCTCACAGGCGAGGCACAATCCAACACATGTGCTGTGTGAGCAAATTGATTTTTATATTTCTGGTGGGTCAGACGTGACCTCAGCGTCGACGTTTCAGTGTAATCTACAGGAGGTCTACGCTGGAAATATGATGCTGTCAGAGGGCCGCGACGTGACCGGGAGGAAACGGCTCTCGCACTTATTTGTATTTACCGGCTGCATATTTGTTAACGGCGATATGAAGTCACGGCACGAAATGAATCAGCTGTTTCACCGAGAATCTAATCTGTAGTCTGTATTGATGCTCAAAACCTCGTTTTACACTTTTTTTAATTTGAGTTTCTTTGGTTGCAGTGATATCGTAAATCATATCAGTTTAGATGTCATTTTTTGTAGATATAGATATAAAGACAATTAATTTTGCAGGGTAGTGCTCAAAGCCTCCGTTGTTCATGTAATCTTTAACACGATCAATCGGCTCTCTTATCTCTTTCTTTCCTCTATAAAACTCATTATATCCTTCACTCCTCTCTGTTTTTCTCTCAACCTGAGAATTAAAGAGCTGATCGTGACAATTATTAACATCCACCAGTTGCAGCTTGGCCAGCGTTTAAATCCTGGCATATCATCAATAATAAACTAAAAGAGTAAAGAGTCTCTAATGCAGCCTTCACAAACACAGTCAAAATGATATGTTGCCATGGTGACGGGATCAAATATTTGATATTTATGTGTTTATGTAATTATTCTGGTAATGCATGAAGCTATAAAATGCAGCTTTCTCTTTATATTCCAGTACAAACGGAGCAACGTAACACTGGATGTGAATTGTGTGAATGTGAATTATTTCAGCGGTCCACTAACTTCTGGTTTGCCGTCAGCCGGACCACAGCATCATGTAAATGGAATACTGGAGTTTCTGGACTGTAGCTATGTGCTCTTACAGTCTGAAAACTAAATTGTGGTCCAATTAGCAGTAAAGAAAGTCGCCACCAACAGCTGGTTTGGTTCCAGGGCGACCTGAAAGGATGTCGTATAGCGAAGCTAACGTCCTGAACCGAATAGTAAAGAGAGGAGATGATGTCAGGTGACCAAAACGTTACAATTAACTTTCCTGACGGGAAAACTCCCCGTGAAATTGTTAAAGTTAAAGATGTAAAAAAAAAAGATAACTCCAAGACCTGTCAATCAGCAGGTAGCCCCGCCCCCCAATGCATTTATAATGTACTAAATGGACATCATGCTGGATTGAAGAAGACTTGAAACTAGAGATTGAGACCATAAACTCATGTTTACAATGTTTACTGAGATAATACATCAAGAGAGAAGTAGGACCATTTTCTCATAGACTTCTATACAACCAGAGAGGAGTCGCCCCCTGGCGGCCGGCAGAGAGAATGCAGCTTTAAGGCACTTCAGCGTCGGCTTCACCCTTCAGACCCGGAGGTGGGCTGGCGCCTGGTAGCGAGGGCATCGAGTTAACACCCCGAGAGAGGAGGAGCAGTTAATGCTGCAGTTAAGTGTGCAACACTGAGCTGAGATGAAACAAGTTCACCTAAACGAGCTAAATCAATTATTTGGATCTCAGGTGGCGATGCAACGCCGCTCCACCGGCTTTGTGAGAGTGGAGCGTTTCCTTTCTGAGTTCAGCACTGCAGTGTTTTACAGTCCAAAAGGAGTCTGCACATAATCTCTCTTTGTACCCCCCCCTTCTCCACACACTCGACTTTGAAGCTGCGAGGCTGATATCCACCGGCCCCAAAAACTCACAGCTCTATTACAATTAATCCATCGTGTGTGAGTTCGTGTGCGGCGGCTCAGTAGCCTTCGGCTGTTGTAGACACGCAGCGGGGGGAAACCGCATCTCCCAGCATGCCGCTGAGGTGAAACAGAAAATGATCTGTTGTTGCTTATTAATACTGCAAAAACAAAAGGGACGAGGAAGACAGCGATGGCATACATAAAAGGCTCAATGGGTCTGATCTGGGCTTCCATGAAACACATCAAAACTACATCTGAACAACAAGGTGCACACTAGTCGTCACATTTCAGACTGGTTTTGATGCTGGACGGGAAAAACACGTTCTAAAGGGACTCACTGCTGACACCCAGCATCCATCACTGGGTCACTTCAAACCTGCCTCCCGTGGAACAGCACTCCACTCTATTATTTAAATAAATCTGTAGGAAGAATGGAACAGAAAAATGAATGGACGAGCAACATGAGCCACGTGATTGGTAGGGTTTGGTGGTCATTTTTTAATTATTCATCATTTTCTTTTAACTTGAATCTATTTCTAAGAACAAAATTCTCCAGATTCCCGAAGAAACCCGCACGTCAAACAAATCAGATGCTATGAGAAACTATAATAATATAAAAATACAATAATCTGATTTCACTCTACGACTTTGTTTAGAACCAGAAGAGGATTTTTCACCACTTTCTCTGCCACCTTTATTTGTCAGTTTTGTCCCCGGGGCATACACCAGAATTAAGGTAACAACCTCCATAATGAAAATAAAAACACTAATAACAAATGATAAAACAGGAATAAACATGAATTTATTACCATCCGCTTCCATTTCCTCCATGCAAATGCCTCTTTTGAGATTTGGTGGCTCTGCTAAAAAAACAAAAAAAAGAAGCAAAACAGCAGCAAACAGATTCTTTGGTAGGTGTGTCACGATTCTCCAAATCCACAATTTGAGTTTGACTTTCAGTGTAAAGGTCACGATTCCGAACGTCTTTTTGTTCGTTTCTAGACCACGGCGTGCCATATGGTGACATTTAGATCATTCATTTGCCGTATTTATATTTCACCCCTCAACTGGGTGCAAACAACCAAAAGGAAGGTCAACTCGACGGAAGGAGGGGTTCTTTACATAAACAGGGTTTTTACGAGGTTCACCTGAATGCACCGTTAAACCACCTTTAGAAATAATAATAAGTTTGACTTGGAAGGACGAAATCAAAAGCTCACTTCGACTGATTTTGATTTTTGGATGGATGTGGGTTAAGGCTGCTTTTAAGTGACTAGCGGATGGTTATAATGATGATTATGAATACATGCCAGTTATGAAAATGCCACGTTACCGTTTCCAAACACAGGATTTACATATTAGCCAGCAGCGCAACGAGACTTCACATTTCTGTTTGGATTCCGGGTCCTGAGGGACTGGTCCTGATCCAGCGTTCCCTCCTCTCCAGCAGACACTCTGCTGCATGCCGAATGAGTTGTCTGCATGACTAAAAACCTCAGCGGGGTCCTGAGGGATTTATCTATGCGATCCAGGTCCCCCCCTGTCCACTCACCCTCACCAATTTGGCTAATCAGTGTTGGACAGTGATGATAGCGGCGGTCTAATGGGTGACTATAGATCAGACAGCGGTGATGGATGCTGTGGTCAAGTGCCTTGGACCATAATGAAGGATCCCGGGGCCAGGTGGACCAGGCGGGCAGCAGGTGCAGCAGCAGCGGTTCTCGGCTCGGGCACCGGCTCATTGTTCCCCCCTGGACCCCCCCCCATCTCCCTGAGCTCTGCTGGATCTGATGCATGTTGGCATGAGGCTGAGAGTCAGAAGCCAGTTGAGCGGAAGCGGTTCAGGTGTGGAGATTCTGTGCTGTGGAGCCGGGACTTTTAACCAGATGTAGACCCCCCCCCGCTATAATTAGCAGAGGCTGGATTGCGAATCGCACACTTCAGCCCCGTTTTCTCTCCCGCAGTGTTTCCAAACAGCTTCTCCTGTGAACGGTAGACGTCTCGTGTGTGCCGTCTCTTCCAGTAGAGCAGCGATGGTGAACTTGGCCTGTGCTCCAGCATCCAGCCGTGAGGTCACTGATGTGTGTTTTCTGTGCAGAAGGCATGCTGGGTAAACAGTAAGAGGAAGCCAGCAGGCCCCGCGGACCAGCAGACTGATACCTCTAACCGGGCCAAAGCTTCCTGGAGACTCACAGATGGTTGAACTGTAGATCTGCTGCGTGTTGCCGTGGTAGTAGACTCCATGTGACGCCCGATGGGACCACATTATCACTCAACAAGAAATCGGTTACCCACGGTAACAAACTCATACTGTAGCAACACACTTGCTGCTATGGGGGTTTTATAAATGTTAGCTTGCTGCCGGACAACCTCCAGAAAATGTAGTTCTGAAAGGCTCAACGCCAACAAATATGGATTGAAGTAGAATATTTTGAAAGATAAAATGATGATGATAATGTTGCAGAGACGAGGAGACAACGATGCGTCGCTCGCAGTGTGTGTTTGAGAGAGAGAGGTGTTCTATTATTGTAGGCAATATTTCCGTGAGTTATTAATAATACAAATTTGAATGTTACGACCAACACTTTGGATCGTATTCGCCCGTGAAGCGTCAACTCCAGCAGCTCTTGTGCTAATTTGCATATTTGGCGATTCTCTGCTTCTTAACCAAACAAAGGAGATCCAGAGATGGATATTACAAGATAAGGGTATACATTTTTATCTTAGTGCTTCTCTCGTTAACTTATTAACGATCATTTCTTCTATTGCTATTGTTAAAGCGGTATTGTGAGCGGGGGAATGAACATCCTCTGTGCATCCGGCAGCAGTGATGCTTGTTTGCAGGTTTGTGGGGAGAATAAAGACACCACAGCGAGCAGGTCTGACTATCTAAACCCCCACACATCTAAATATCACATGATCTTTGTGTTGCTTTACAGAAAAGCTTGATATTTCCTCTTCATTCGGTTGGATTTCTTTACATCGTACCCTTTCTTCAGAACAGAGCAGCTTCTACATCCTCCCCTCCTTCCACCTGCGCTGGCTGTTTGCAGACATACACACATCATATTTGGCTCGAAAGGTTTTTATTGCTGCTATTTTTAGCTTTTCTCTGTCATGATTGCCTTCTAATCTTCATGCCGCCTCCCCGCCGGTGTGGACTCTAAATTAATGAACAAAACAAGGCCCCTATGATTATACTGAAGGTCTGCATCTAAGCCAGAGCCCAACAAGACCCGAGGGTGTTGACATATTCAGCATGAGGCCCATTTTCCTGCACGTTAGTGAGGGATTTATACCGTAAATATGAATATTATGATCTCTAGCCACACGAGCAGCGTTGTGGGTCTGCCGATGGGGATCCGTTGGTCGTTTCAGCACTTTGGTCCGGATGGAAATGTCTCAGCAACTGTGGGAATTTGGTGACATTCATGGTTTCTATTTGGATTAATTCTCATAGTGATGGTGAACTGCTGGCTATGCCATGTGGTTTATCCTCTAGTGCTACCATGTGGTTTATCCTCTAGTGCTACCATGTAGTTTATCCTCTAGTGCTACCATGTGGTTTATCCTCTAGTGCTACCATGTGGTTTATCCTCTAGTGCTACCATGTGGTTTATCCTCTAGTGCTACCATGTGGTTTATCCTCTAGTGCTACCATGGGATTTATCCTCTAGTGCTACCATGTGGTTTATCCTCTAGTGCTACCATGTAGTTTATCCTCTAGTGCTACCATGTAGTTTATCCTCTAGTGCTACCATGTGGTTTATCCTATAGTGCTACCATGTGGTTTCCCCCCTAGTGCTACCATGTGGTTTTCCCACTAGTGCTACCATGTGGTTTATCCTCTAGTGCTACCATGTGGTTTTCCCCCTAGTGCTACCATGTGGTTTTCCCCCTAGTGCTACCATGTGATTTTCCCTCCAGTGCTACCATGTGGTTTTCCCTCTAGTGCTACCATGTGGTTTTCCCTCTAGTGCTACCATGTGGTTTTCCCCCTAGTGCTACCATGTGGTTTTCCCCCTAGTGCTACCATGTGATTTTCCCTCCAGTGCTACCATGTGGTTTTCCCTCTAGTGCTACCATGTGGTTTTCCCTCTAGTGCTACCATGTGGTTTATCCCCTAGTGCTACCATGTGGTTTCCCCCCTAGTGCTACCATGTGGTTTTCCCTCTAGTGCTACCATGTAGTTTATCCTCTAGTGCTACCATGTGGTTTATCCTCTAGTGCTACCATGTGGTTTCCCCCCTAGTGCTACCATGTGGTTTTCCCACTAGTGCTACCATGTGGTTTATCCTCTAGTGCTACCATGTGGTTTTCCCTCTAGTGCTACCATGTGGTTTATCCTCTAGTGCTACCATGTGGTTTTCCCCCTAGTGCTACCATGTGGTTTTCCCCCTAGTGCTACCATGTGATTTTCCCTCTAGTGCTACCATGTGGTTTTCCCTCTAGTGCTACCATGTGGTTTTCCCCCTAGTGCTACCATGTGGTTTTCCCCCTAGTGCTACCATGTGATTTTCCCTCTAGTGCTACCATGTGGTTTTCCCTCTAGTGCTACCATGTGGTTTATCCTCTAGTGCTACCATGTGGTTTCCCCCCTAGTGCTACCATGTGGTTTTCCCACTAGTGCTACCATGTGGTTTATCCTCTAGTGCTACCATGTGGTTTATCCTCTAGTGCTACCATGTGGTTTTCCCCCTAGTGCTACCATGTGGTTTTCCCCCTAGTGCTACCATGTGATTTTCCCTCCAGTGCTACCATGTGGTTTTCCCTCTAGTGCTACCATGTGGTTTTCCCTCTAGTGCTACCATGTGGTTTATCCCCTAGTGCTACCATGTGGTTTCCCCCCTAGTGCTACCATGTGGTTTTCCCTCTAGTGCTACCATGTGGTTTATCCTCTAGTGCTACCATGGGATTTATCCTCTAGTGCTACCATGTGGTTTATCCTCTAGTGCTACCATGTAGTTTATCCTCTAGTGCTACCATGTGGTTTATCCTCTAGTGCTACCATGTGGTTTCCCCCCTAGTGCTACCATGTGGTTTTCCCACTAGTGCTACCATGTGGTTTCCCCTCTAGTGCTACCATGTGGTTTATCCTCTAGTGCTACCATGTGGTTTTCCCTCTAGTGCTACCATGTGGTTTATCCTCTAGTGCTACCATGGGATTTATCCTCTAGTGCTACCATGTGGTTTATCCTCTAGTGCTACCATGTAGTTTATCCTCTAGTGCTACCATGTGGTTTATCCTCTAGTGCTACCATGTGGTTTCCCCCCTAGTGCTACCATGTGGTTTTCCCACTAGTGCTACCATGTGGTTTCCCCTCTAGTGCTACCATGTGGTTTATCCTCTAGTGCTACCATGTGGTTTTCCCTCTAGTGCTACCATGTGGTTTATCCTCTAGTGCTACCATGGGATTTATCCTCTAGTGCTACCATGTGGTTTATCCTCTAGTGCAGGGGTGTCAAACTGATCCAGTAAAGGGCCGTGTGGCTGCAGGTTTTCATTCCAACCAAGCAAGAACACACCTGATCCAACCAATCAGGTAGGTGAATAAGTCAAGTCAGGTGTGTTCTTGCTTGGTTGGAATGAAAACCTGCAGCCACACGGCCCTTTACTGGATCAGTTTGACACCCCTGCTCTAGTGCTACCATGTGGTTTATCCTCTAGTGCTACCATGTGGTTTCCCCTCTAGTGCTACCATGTGGTTTTCCCTCTAGTGCTACCATGTGGTTTATCCTCTAGTGCTACCATGTGGTTTTCCCTCTAGTGCTACCATGTGGTTTATCCTCTAGTGCTACCATGTGGTTTTCCCCCTAGTGCTACCATGTGGTTTTCCCCCTAGTGCTACCATGTGATTTTCCCTCCAGTGCTACCATGTGGTTTTCCCTCTAGTGCTACCATGTGGTTTTCCCTCTAGTGCTACCATGTGGTTTATCCCCTAGTGCTACCATGTGGTTTCCCCCCTAGTGCTACCATGTGGTTTTCCCTCTAGTGCTACCATGTGGTTTATCCTCTAGTGCTACCATGGGATTTATCCTCTAGTGCTACCATGTGGTTTATCCTCTAGTGCTACCATGTAGTTTATCCTCTAGTGCTACCATGTGGTTTATCCTCTAGTGCTACCATGTGGTTTCCCCCCTAGTGCTACCATGTGGTTTTCCCACTAGTGCTACCATGTGGTTTCCCCTCTAGTGCTACCATGTGGTTTATCCTCTAGTGCTACCATGTGGTTTTCCCTCTAGTGCTACCATGTGGTTTATCCTCTAGTGCTACCATGGGATTTATCCTCTAGTGCTACCATGTGGTTTATCCTCTAGTGCAGGGGTGTCAAACTGATCCAGTAAAGGGCCGTGTGGCTGCAGGTTTTCATTCCAACCAAGCAAGAACACACCTGATCCAACCAATCAGGTAGGTGAATAAGTCAAGTCAGGTGTGTTCTTGCTTGGTTGGAATGAAAACCTGCAGCCACACGGCCCTTTACTGGATCAGTTTGACACCCCTGCTCTAGTGCTACCATGTGGTTTATCCTCTAGTGCTACCATGTGGTTTCCCCTCTAGTGCTACCATGTGGTTTTCCCTCTAGTGCTACCATGTGGTTTATCCTCTAGTGCTACCATGTGGTTTCCCCTCTAGTGCTACCATGTGGTTTTCCCACTAGTGCTACCATGTGGTTTCCCCTCTAGTGCTACCATGTGGTTTTCCCTCTAGTGCTACCATGTGGTTTATCCTCTAGTGCTACAATGTGGTTTTCCCTCTAGTGCTACCATGTGGTTTATCCTCTAGTGCTACCATGTGGTTTATCCTCTAGTGCTACCATGTGGTTTATCCTCTAGTGCTACCATGTTGTTTTCCCTCTAGTGCTACCATGTGGTTTTCCCTCTAGTGCTACCATGTGGTTTTCCCTGGACTAGTCTGACATGGCGACCACTAAACATACCGGCTGGATGCTCATAGCTGATCACAGCAGCGTTGATGTTTTATCTTATCCTGTAAATATTAAAATGGTAACGGCACATTACTCACAATACGCTCTGATTGATCATTTGGTCCATATGTTCCTGTCAGCCAGGCTCAGTTCGGTTTGCCCCCCCCCCCCCCCTCCAGAGAATGATTCAGACAGATGGAGACAGAAAGGGACGAGAGACCGTCTCCGTTGGAGACAGATGCAATTACGATTAGACCAAAGTCAGAGGACAGTGCAATTCATCAGGCCATTTATGAGAGGATGATCAGATAGAAGCTTTAGTGAGTCGCAGCACGGGGGGGTGATTGATGCGATCGCCGTGTAATCCAATCAGGGATTGTGGCTCCGGCGCTGCGACGACGCGACAAAACACAAGGATGCATCGCAGGAGAAAGAAGCCATGTGTGAGCGTGGTCACGGTCGATCGCCGCTGCCACTCATCACAGCCGCCGATTCATTGTGTGCAGAAAATACTCTGGATCTGTTACTGTTGGGATCTATTGATTAATGTCACATAATCCTTCTCTAGTGTGTGTGAGTGTGTGTGTGTGTGTGTGTGTGTGTGTGTGTGTGTGTGTGTGTGTGTGTGTGTGTGTGTGTGTGTGTGTGAAGCTCTGCATCTTTTCTTCCAAACCCCATCATCATTTTGGGATTAACCAGTGATTGAATGGCTTTATGGATATAATCCTGATTTGATTTCATTGATATATATATATATATATATATATATATATATATATATATATATATATATATATATATGTAAAACATTTTTTTTCACTGCTTCCATAGCGTACTCAATATAATAATATCAACACATTCAATTTACTTAGTGTTATGGAGGCTTCTGGCACCTTCGCCTCCTGGCAGGGAAAAGGAAAGTATTGGGGGGCCACAGTTTTATCTTCACTTAACCCTAACCCTAACCTGAAAAACGAACTGTAATTATTTTAGTTCTGGTACTTTTAGCTCCGCTAGAAATGCAATTTAATAACGTCAGACAAAGTTAGTGGTGCAGCGTTGACTTTCAAACAGAACCGGTGCATTATGGGCCTCCAGAGCCTCCCTCCCTCTCTCTCTCCCTCTCTGGGGTTTGAACACCCATCGGCATATATCACACATGCAGGCTAAAAATAGAAAGCATCCACACTCCCACCATCAGCTCCTCCCTTCTATTATCTCCCCTTTCTCAACACATCTCTCTCCTTCTGCCCCGCCTCCCCCTTCACATTCACACACACACACACACACACACACACACACACACACACACACACACACACACACCGCTGTGTTAGACTATACACAGTCGAAAAAGCACAGGAGAAAAGACGAGGTTTGACGTTTTCTTAATCATATTTTTAAACATGTCATCTGCTGCTCGGCTGTTTGTGTTTCCGTGGTAACCTTAGGCTGTAAACGAGAATTTTGTGTTGAGTTCATAATTATGACACACTCACACACATGCACACACACACACACATTCAGCGCTGCAGCAGCAGCAGCAGCAGCGATTCCCCCCTTAGAGGATCAGTGGTTGAGTGTTGAGAACCCTCTCTTCCATGTTCAATGTTTCCTCATCTGAAATTTGCTGCAACAAATGTGTCTCCATCTGTTTCCTCATCGTCGTGTCTCTCTCCTCTCTGACTCTCGCTTTCTCTCTCCTGCTCCAAAACATGATCTGACTATAACGCAAGGGAGGGGGATGTCTGTCTGTCTGTCTGTCTGTCTGTCTGTCTGTCGCTTATCTCGAGAACCTTACATCTGAAGTTACGATTACGGCGATCCTTCACAGGACAAGACTCACTGGAGCGATGAGGTTAAAGGGCATCATACAAACAAAAAGATGGTGACGACCAAAAACCAAGATGGTGACGACCAAACACAAAGATGGTAACTACCAAAACCAAGATGGTGATGAATAAACACAAAGATGGTGACGACCAAAAACAAAGATGGTGACGACCAAACACAAAGATGGTGACGACCAAAAACAAAGATGGTGACGACCAAAAACAAAGATGGTGACGACCAAACACAAAGATGGTGATGACCAAAAACCAAGATGGTGATGAATAAACACAAAGATGGTGACGACCAAACACAAAGATGGTGATGACCAAAAACCAAGATGGTGATGAATAAACACAAAGATGGTGATGACCAAAAACCAAGATGGTGATGAATAAACACAAAGATGGTGACGACCAAAAACAAAGATGGTGACGACCAAACACAAAGATGGTGATGACCAAAAACCAAGATGGTGATGAATAAACACAAAGATGGTGACGACCAAAAACAAAGATGGTGATGACCAAAAACCAAGATGGTGACGACCAAAGACCAAGATGGTGATGAATAAACACAAAGATGGTGACGACCAAACACAAAGATGGTGATGACCAAAAACCAAGATGGTGATGAATAAACACAAAGATGGTGACGACCAAAAACCAAGATGGTGATGAATAAACACAAAGATGGTGACGACCAAAAACAAAGATGGTGATGAATAAACACAAAGATGGTGACGACCAAAAACAAAGATGGTGACGACCAAAAACAAAGATGGTGACGACCAAACACAAAGATGGTGATGACCAAAAACCAAGATGGTGACGACCAAACACAAAGATGGTGACGACCAAAAACCAAGATGGTGATGACCAAAAACCAAGATGAACTACGTCCACTTCTTCATCCAGTCTGTCGTTTCCGTGGAGACGATGCTGGCAGCAACAGCTCCAGGAGCTGAGCGGTTGTTGTTTTTTAAAGCTAATTTCCAAGGAGCTGCCAGGAGGCGACAGATGAAGACAGCTCTCTGGCTAACTGGCTTATTTACACCGAGCTGGAGACGCCAGTGATGATTAATAGTCTCAGTCGCCGGTGAATCTATTTTTCTCCTCTTCTAGAGCAAAGAGGAGTCGATCAGAGTGTTCTCCGCTCTGCACATGGCAGCTGGTTAACAGTCAGCGACTCACTTTGAGCCCCTCCGTCTCCATCAGACGCCTGTTGTGGCTCTAATTGAACATCGCGGTTGTTTATCAACGTCAGATTCATACGCCGCCGCCGCCGCCTTCCTGCAACACAGGAGGAACCGGCCACTGGCCTGAACGCAGTCCTGTTTGTGGGCTCCTGGTGGATGTTTTGTGGGCTCCTGGTGGAGGATTTGTGGGCTCCTGGTGGAGGTTTTGTGGGCTCCTGGTGGAGGATTTGTGGGCTCCTGGTGGATGTTTTGTGGGCTCCTGGTGGAGGATTTGTGGGCTCCTGGTGGATGTTTTGTGGGCTCCTGGTGGAGGATTTGTGGGCTCCTGGTGGAGGTTTTGTGGGCTCCTGGTGGAGGATTTGTGGGCTCCTGGTGGAGGTTTTGTGGGCTCCTGGTGGATGTTTTGGCTCGCCGTGAATGAGTCAACCTGTCGGTGGATTGGTTGTGAGCGTGGTATCGGTTTTCCCGTGTCTTTGTCTCGGCCTCCTCTCCTCTGAGTCCTGATGTTTGTGAGAGATTCTCCCTCCAGGCTGCTCTGCTGATGACTGCACCGGCCGTTTTCCCTGCGAGGCTCCCCGGATGACAAATTCTCTTATCCTCTTTCCCACAAAATCAATAGTCTCTCTTTATATATATATATATATATATATATAATGCTGCGGTTGCACACGGATCGCACAACACACACGGGGAAAAACATGGAAAGCTACACATCACAATGATGAAACACTAGACGAGTCGTTACATGGACTCACATGGAGACGTGTACTGGAGGGAAAAGCAGCGTTTCAGCCCGACAACGATATCTTAATAAGACTTTAACCATTATTGAACGATGGAGTTGCGTCATCCTTTTGCTTCTTATTATTTTCTATTAGAGCATCCCCACCATACTCGTACCCTCGGATGGTAAATGTTTATCTGCATCAGTAATATCTGTTCGTATGGGAAGTAACACGTCACATGACATGGTTAAGCTGCTTGAGACTGAGAATATAGTACATTTAAAAAAATATATTGAAAAAATAATAATAACTTGGTTATTTTACTTTGCTGTTCGACAGTAGCCTTTTTTTTTGCAGTCACGATTTATCGTAATAATATTGTTTTTGTTGGTTTATTTAGGAAGTTTACTTCCTTTCGTTTCCCCCTCCTCCCTCTGCTCCTCCTCCTCCTCCTGCCTCACCGGCGGTCCTGTCTAGTAGGAGATACAGTCAATAAAACTGTATTTGTAAAACGACTTAAAAACGTGGTATCTCCAAAAAAAATTGTGTATCCAGTTGCTCCCCTTTCAAAACATTGCTGCCAGACAGCAGAGAGAGCCCCGCCCCCCAACTTTACCCAACTAACCTCCTCCTCATCACCACGGCCATCACTTCTCTTTCTCCTTTTAATCAGCCAGTCTTTTAAACTCATCTGGAAATTCAAACAGGTCTGAGAAACCTTAAAAACCCCACAGGATTCTTTTGGTGGCAACGATGGGGGTTTTTATTTTTGCCCGCCAAAAGAGAGGTGAACATTTCTTCTTCTTTCTGTAATTCTGGCAGCGACTTCCAGTTGCAGACACACAAATGACAGAAATCCACCAAAGTGCAACAGTTGTTATGAAAAACTGTTTTCCACGACGATCACCGACTATTTACAGACAGTAAAGCTGTTGGGACCTTGAATCCATTCAGCTGTCGGAGGATTAACAGCCTTCACTGGTGGAGGCTGAACCAAACACCTGTTAGTCTACATCTCTGCGTAGTTATGAAGATGGGTATATGTGGGGTATATGTGGGGTATATGTGGGGTATATGTGCACCTTGAATCGTGGCTGAAAGCAGCTGCCAGGCGTCCAAGTACCTCCAACATCCAGAGAAAGAACCGATGGCAGCGTTAACATTCACCCATCTTTATTTACTGTACCGCCACCATCTATGACTCATCCACACACACACACAACCAACCACACAAACACACACACGACTATATATGTATAGATACATGAATGACAATAGCAGCCTCACACAAACACAAAGCTGTGTGTTCTCTGAGTTGTGCAGCGATTAGTAGAACAAAGGAACGTTTAGTGAAGTCAATCCTCTTCACCACTTTTGCTTTTTTCACAGAAAAGAAAAGAAACATTTCTGTTTCATGTACGACGGCGGTGGTTTTTGTCGCCATTAAGAAAAGAAAAAGAAAACCCTTCATCATTGTGCCTCGTCACCCTGCTGTCACGGCGGGACGGGTAATTCATTTCACACCGGTGGTATTGAGGAAGTCGGGGGGATAATGTGCCAAACAGCTGACTTTTTTCTCAGCGTGAGCGTTCGCCTCCCAACATGGAACCGAAGACTGATTACTGATCATATTTACACATTTTCCAGCAGATACGGTGACTAAGAGCCGCTCTGATCTCAGCAGTCTGCCGCTTGGTTTTATAGTATCGGGGGGGGGCAGGGTTCCTCCAGGCAAATTACTACATATTTGTATTAATACAATCCTCAGTATTCAGTCTACTTATTATGTCACTTGTTCATCACATTAAATGAGATGTTATTGTCCTCTAAACAACCAACATGATGTTTGGAGACAGCTTTTTACAGAAGGACCACAAATGAAAGGAAAACTAATTCCACTAACAGATCCACAGAAATATAATCACCAACTATTTTCATCATCTGTTCATCATCAAAAGGCATTTTTCATAAAGAAAGGTCAGAAAATGCTGTTTTCAGTCCCTCAAATATGGAGCAAATTTCACAATTCAGTACGTACCTCGGTTTTTGGGTCACATTTTCAGTTCAATATGTGGAAAAAAATTTAATTTAGAAAGTATCTTTTTGTTCCTTTATTTTGAAAATTATAAACATTGAAACAGTTTCTCATCTGGCATATTTCTTGCTTTTACAGTTATATTAATATGGCATATTGTCAATGGTGGAGGTTACCGGGACGCTGCTTTTGATTGGTACGGGGTTGTCATGGCGGCGCTGGCAGAGGAGTGGTTGACGAGGGCCGACTTTCACCCCCGTGACCCCTGTGACCCCCGTCCTGTGAGCCTAGGGAAGATGCTATTTCTGGCGGCGGGGTGGTCGCCGGCGTTGAACAGACTCGATGAGTGTGAGGACAGAAGAAGGGAGGAGGCATCACTCACGCTCTAGTGGGTCTCATTGTACGGGGATTTAATACACCCTTTAAAGTGGACTCAGTATCCCACAATTCATCATGAAGCGTAGCCTACGACAAATGGTCGCTAAATAAACATTATGGACCAGCATGCATTGCATTGAAGATGAAAGGCCGATGGACGAGAGTAGAGAGAGCAACGAGATTCAAATCCATGGAAATTATATATGTATGAGCTTTTAATGTATTTAAGAATTTGGGAAAATGAGTTTATTGTCTCCACATTTCATTCTTACCTTTCACAATAAAAGCCCCTGACATAAAGGTGGGAACTTAATTCACCCAAAACATTTTGTTAAGAGGAAACTAAGTAGTTTATAATATGTACGAGGAAAGACATATCTGTATTTATAATGAAGGTCCACCAGCCGCCGGTGAGAACTACCTGAATATGAAAGGAAACGGGAATATTAGTCACATTTTATTTTTCTAAAGTTGGTTTTGTCGTCTAAAGTTAACGTTGGTTTGTCGTCTAAAGTTAACGTTGGTTTGTCAACTAAAGTTAACGCTGGTTTTGTTGTCTAAAGTTAACGTCTGTTTTGTTGTCTAAAGTCAACGTTGGTTTTGTTGTCTAAAGTTAACGTCTGTTTTGTCGTCTAAAGTTAACGTTGGTTTTGTTGTCTAAAGTTAACGTTGGTTTTGTTGTCTAAAGTTAACGTCTGTTTTGTTGTCTAAAGTCAACGTTGGTTTTGTTGTCTAAAGTTAACGTCTGTTTTGTCGTCTAAAGTTAACGTTGGTTTTGTTGTCTAAAGTTAACGTTGGTTTTGTTGTCTAAAGTTAACGTTGGTTTTGTTGTCTAAAGTTAACGTCTGTTTTGTTGTCTAAAGTCAACGTTGGTTTTGTTGTCTAAAGTTAACGTCTGTTTTGTCGTCTAAAGTTCACGTTGGTTTTGTTGTCTAAAGTTAACGTCTGTTTTGTCGTCTAAAGTCAACGTTGGTTTTGTTGTCTAAAGTTAACGTCTGTTTTGTCGTCTAAAGTTCACGTTGGTTTTGTTGTCTAAAGTTAACGTCTGTTTTGTCGTCTAAAGTTCACGTTGGTTTTGTCGTCTAAAGTTCACGTTGGTTTTGTTGTCTAAAGTTAACGTTGGTTTGTCGTCTAAAGTTAACGCTGGTTTTGTTGTCTAAAGTTAACGTTGGTTTTGTTGTCTAAAGTTAACGTCTGTTTTGTCGTCTAAAGTTAACGTCTGTTTTGTCGTCTAAAGTTAACGTTGGTTTTGTTGTCTAAAGTTAACGTCGGTTTTGTTGTCTAAAGTTAACGTTGGTTTGTCGTCTAAAGTTAACGTTGGTTTTGTTGTCTAAAGTTAACGTCTGTTTTGTCGTCTAAAGTTAACGTTGGTTTTGTTGTCTAAAGTTAACGTCGGTTTTGTTGTCTAAAGTTAACGTTGGTTTTGTCGTCTAAAGTTAATGTTGGTTTTGTCGTCTAAAGTTCACGTTGGTTTTGTTGTCTAAAGTTAACGTTGGTTTGTCGTCTAAAGTTAACGCTGGTTTTGTTGTCTAAAGTTCACGTTGGTTTTGTTGTCTAAAGTTAACGTCTGTTTTGTCGTCTAAAGTTCACGTTGGTTTTGTTGTCTAAAGTTAACGTTGGTTTGTCGTCTAAAGTTAACGCTGGTTTTGTCGTCTAAAGTTAACGTTGGTTTTGTTGTCTAAAGTTAACGTCGGTTTTGTTGTCTAAAGTTAACGTTGGTTTGTCGTCTAAAGTTAACGTTGGTTTTGTCGTCTAAAGTTAACGTTGGTTTTGTCGTCTAAAGTTAACGTTGGTTTGTCATCTAAAGTTAACGTTGGTTTTGTTGTCTTAAGTTAACGTCGGTTTTGTTGTCTAAAGCTAACGTTGGTTTTGTTGTCTAAGGTTAACGTTGGTTTTGTCATCTAAAGTTAACGTTGGTTTTGTTGTCTTAAGTTAACGTCGGTTTTGTTGTCTAAAGCTAACGTTGGTTTTGTTGTCTAAGGTTAACGTTGGTTTTGTCATCTAAAGTTAACGTTGGTTTTGTTGTCTTAAGTTAACGTCGGTTTTGTTGTCTAAAGCTAACGTTGGTTTTGTTGTCTAAGGTTAACGTTGGTTTTGTCGTCTAAAGTTAACGTTGGTTTTGTTGTCTAAAGTTAACGTTGGTTTTGTTGTCTTAAGTTAACGTCGGTTTTGTTGTCTAAAGCTAACGTTGGTTTGTCATCTAAAGTTAACGTTGGTTTTGTTGTCTAAAGTTAACGTCGGTTTTGTTGTCTAAAGCTAACGTTGGTTTTGTTGTCTAAAGTTAACGTTGGTTTTGTCGTCTAAAGTTAACGTTGGTTTTGTCGTCTAAAGTTAACGTCGGTTTTGTTGTCTAAAGTTAACGTTGGGTTTGTCGTCTAAAGCTAACGTTGGTTTTGTTGTCTTAAGTTAACGTCGGTTTTGTTGTCTAAAGCTAACGTTGGTTTTGTTGTCTAAAGTTAACGTTGGTTTTGTCATCTAAAGTTAACGTTGGTTTTGTCGTCTAAAGTTAACGTCGGTTTTGTTGTCTAAAGCTAACGTTGGTTTTGTTGTCTAAAGTTAACGTTGGTTTGTCGTCTAAAGTTAACGTTAGTTTTGTTGTCTAAAGTTAACGCTGGTTTGTCATCTTTTTTGGAATAAGGGGAATATGTTAGTTTCACACCTCAGTACATTAATATAATCAACCAAACACACTGTGTGTGACTCATAACTGCTACTGCTGTGTGTGTGTGTGTGTGTGTATGTGTGTGTGTGTGTATGTATGTATATATATATATATATATATATATATGAGTGTCGTAGGTGGGAGGGTTGTGTAAGTGAGGAGGTGCAGAAACAGACGGAGGTAAAGTAGACCCGATTATGTAAACGAGGCAGAGCGAGCTGGAGAGATGAAGGAAGATGACAGCGAAGGCTCAGCGTGCCGATGGTCGGCCATGTTTCCTCCCCGTCACCTCAACGCTGGAACTCCACTTCCTTTCTCCGTCTTGTTCAAACGCCTCCACGCTCTCGCCCACCACGTCCGTCTCATTTCACCAGCTGCAGCTCTCAGTTCCCGGTTCTGACGAGCTGGAGGGAGCAGACAGGCTGTCTGTCTGTCTGTCTGACTGTCTGTCTGTCTGACAGGCAGCATCAGATGGACGGACAGACAAGCTGTCTTAGTTACATCTGACCTCCACGTTTACTCCTCATGCTTATTAGTATCGTTATCACTTTAAATAAGGCTGATGCATAATTCCAACGACTTTGAACGCAACATGTTTACTTCTGTCTTTATTACGGGAAAATGTTTCACACTGCAATAAAAACAGAAATTGATTCAAGAGTCGCAGGACAAGCTGAAGAGAAACATATCTATGTATCAAAATGAATTATTTTACCAAAATAAGATGCACGGTTCTTCCTCGTGGCGTTCTGAACAGATTTGGAGTTTAAATAAATGGCATCACGGCCCTCTTACCTGTGTAAACTCTATTTATTTACCGCCCACATCGTTGAGCAGCAGACAGTTTAACCTCATTCAGGACTGAGGTCCAGATCCCTGACGGAGCGAAGAAACAACAACAGCAGCAGCAGAGTGATCAGGTGGCTGCCATTGATCCGCAGAGACACGTTTTGTTGATGATTAAGTGTTTGATTGAGTGAATGGTCCGTCCGGAGGAGGAAGAGGAGAAGGAGGAGGGAGACGGAGGAATGGGAGGAGAGGGAAAGGTGAGGGAAAGGTGAGGGGAAGTGATGGAAGAAGGAATCAAGTGTGATTTCCCAGAAGGGATGAAGATGGACGAAGAAGAGGCAGCGGAAGGAGAGATTTTTAGCTTGTAATAATATAGAGGGCTGGATATATATATATATATACAGTGTATATATATATACAATATATATATATATATATATATATATATATATATATATATATATATATATATATATATCCCTTATAGTGCTGCACGATTTTGGAACCAAAATGGCATTGCAATATTCGTTTCTGCAATATATATACCGGTATATAAAAAACTGGAATTTTCACCAGACATTTTGTACATTTTAAAGTGAAATGCCTCGAGTCCATGCACTTTCAGAGCTAAATTAAAACTCTAGATGTAATGAAACGTCATTAGTCCCACAGCAACAAAGAGCAAACACAAAAACAACAAGGGGCAAAGCAGAAGGAATATAGATAACTACGTAACTAGGGATGTCCCGATCCAGCTTTTTGCACTTCCGATCCGATACCGATATTGTAGCTTTTAGTATCGGCCGATACCGATACCGGCCGATCCAAGCATGTATTAAAGATTAAAGATATTTATTCATTTTGTTGTCAGACTCATGTTGAAAAGGGTTTTACTCTTAAGAACAACTAGCCAACTTAATTAGGTTAGTTTGAATAATCCACAATGGTTGGTAATGAGAAGCTGACCTGTTTATTCTTAACAGGGTTAAATAAACACAAAATAGACAAAATAATAAATAGTCAATCTTACCGCTTTACCATTTCGAATACTTGTAACTGTCGAGTACCAACGTTAATCATTTCGATCATAGAAACAAACGTTAGCAGCATAGACGTCGGAACTAGGGGTGCAGGGGGTGTGGCATCCGAGCGCTCTTTCCCAGCCTTGCGCAGGTTGAAAACCTGGCTGCGCAACACTAGGAAGCAGGAAAGACTTACGCATTACGCTAATCATAACTCTACACTATGTTAATTAATCGCTGTTGTTAGCAGGCTCCATGAGCTGGACACCGACTAACGGAGCGGCTCCCAGTCGGTCAGAGCGCAGCCGACCCCGGCAGTCACCGAGGATCAACAGCTGAGGGGCGCGTCATAACGCTTTTGGTGCGAGTTTAAAACAGTGGGTTTACTTCAAAACGCGAGCGTCAGAAGCTGTCAGAGCGTTTATGAACAGTGTTTTAGAGCTCCCCCTAAATGTCTCAAAGCTTGACATTATTGTGGCAAGTATTGCACTCCGCCTCTTCGTCTTTTTTGTCTTTTAGGGTAAAATAATCCCACACAGCTGACATTTTTATCGATAACTTTAAATTCTTAGTGGGACATGCACAGACAAATCCGTCTTGTTGTTGTTTAGGGGATGCTGGACAGGTCGCAAGGTGTGCTGGAAAACGCGGACCGGATTTTGGGGAAAACCTGAAAAAAACTGGAATGGATTACCTACATCGGTGCACTGGAAAACACGGGATTTTCCCGTTCAGGCCAATCCGATATTGATATGCATTTTTTGCTAATATCGGCGGCCTATCCAATCCAAATATCGGATCGGGACATCCATATACGTAACAGTAAAACTTGGTGATGGTGAACTTAATTTGCCAAGTTTTTACCAAGAAAATATTGTATTCTGATGTAAAAAAATTTTTTTACATTTATTTGTCATATAATATATATGCCAATAGGTGAACACTATGGGCGGGTGCATGTGATCTAGAAGGGTTAACAGAAAAAGACATGTTTCATTCCAGCCTGACTTTAAGCCGCGATGCCACACTTCAAATCACTCTATAAATCACTCCCCGCCCGCTCGTCTGCAGATGGATGAATGCCATGCCTTGGGTTGAGAGCAGTCAAGTGAGCTAGTAGCCGGTGCGGTAAATGAGCGGACCCGGTTTAGCCCCGGGGAACTCGGTTTCGCGGTGTTCTCGGGGTGGTCTCGCTGTGGTCTCGCTAACCCTCAGAGCAGCTGGGAAATAGCCTCATTCATCTGCCGGGATCCTCCAGCTCACACAGACCTGCTGAGAATCCCATAAATACACATGGACGTGCTCTCGCCCTCCCTCCATCACCAGATCCACCGCTTCCTTTTGTATCAGCGTGTTGCATGGTGATGACATCATCCCAGTGACATCAGCTCCGTGAGGGTTCTGAGCTCACGAGGAACTTGATGTTGAGGAGGAAAAGAGATCTGAGGAGGACGGGCCAACTCTTCATCTCTCACTACTTAGCCCGTAAGCAACATTTCTCTCCATCGCTCTAATAATCTGATCGGTTAGGTTAGCAGAGGGCTAAGCCAAATCAATGAAGCGCTTCACTGTTTCTGTACATTTTGGAGATGAAACTGTTGCCCCCTACCCTGTGATGTCACCATGATGCTAGCTGTAAAAGAGGCAACAGGCTGCAATCCGGTATCTTTTAACATTTTTTTGTAGAACAGCCACGAAGGTCGGGCCAATTGTCCTTCATTTCTGCTGTTTTATGGATATAGTAGGATTATATTCTAGCAGGTCTAATGGTCATTGGCCTCCTTGTCATGGCTCTGGCACCGTCAGCCCGGCAGATGGACGACAGACCTGAGATGGTCCCGGGAGGCCTGGACTTGCTGACTTCTAGCGATGGGGGTGCAGGAGTGCAGGATTGGATCACCCCGGGAAGTGAAGTCGGCCACACAGGAGAGGCTAGCCTCACGCTAAGACACATAATGAACCTGGCAGAGGTGAATGGGGGGGGAGGGTGAGGAAAGCAGGAGGAGGTTGGACGGGAGGGAGAGTGAGAATGAACATGACGTCATGCTGTCTGTCTGCCAGCTCTGCATGCGGCTGCCTTTGTGTCTGAACACGAAGGAATCAGAAATGTGTGATGTTTCCAACGTTGTGCCCGAGGTAGCGCTTCATCAGCGTATCTTCTTTTATTATTAAAGGCTGAGTACATCAAGTCACATCCCTGCTGTTTACTTGTTTACAGCCTGAAGCAGCGATGCTAAAGGTTGTGGAAGTCAGGACCTTTTCCTTCATTACACAACGCTTCACAACGCCTCTCTTCATCTCCGACAGCTGTTTACTTATGTTCCCTGTCAAAACCGATGAGAAATCCTCCGGATCTTTGCCTGGAAAATATGAACCTGTTTGGATTCATGGGGAGTCGTATTGACAGAGAGAGACAGAGAGAGAGAGAGAGCAATGGAGTAACAGGAAGTAGAGTGACGTGAACGCTGTCAAAGACTAATGTTTGGTCATCAGTCAGTGCTAACGGATTGTGTGATCGGGTTTTAATGACCTTTCTCTCACGGAGGAGGAATATGATGGATTATCCGGGAAATGTTTGCCCTCGTTTGTCGGCCGGTCCGGCGGTCCTCTCAGACACACAAACATGCAGAAAGGAAGCGGCGACTTCAGGGTCTGAAGAGTGAAGCCAAATCTCAAGTGCCTTAAACTGTTATTCTCCCTGAGTGGGTCGGCGACGGTGCTTGGGTCCGTGGGTCGGTGGTCCGTGGGTCGGCGGTCCGTGGGTCGGTGGTCCGTGGGGGGCCATGAGTTGGTGGTCCATTGGTTGGTGGTCCGTGGGTCGGTGGTCCATGGGTCGGCGACGGTACTTGGGTCGGTCGTTGGCGGTCCGTGGGTTGGTAGATCGGCGGCCCGTGGGTCAGCGATCCATGGGTCGGTGGGTCGGCGGCCCGTGGGTCAGCGATCCATGGGTCGGTGGCCCGTGGGTCAGTGATCCATGGGTCGGTGGGTCGGCGGTCCGTGGGTCAGTGATCCATGGGTCGGTGGGTCGGCGGTCCGTGGGTCAGTGATCCATGGGTCGGTGGGTCGGCGGTCCGTGGGTTGGTAGATCGGCGGCCCGTGGGTCAGCGATCCATGGGTCGGTGGGTCGGCGGTCCGTGGGTCAGTGATCCATGGGTCGGTGGGTCGGCTGTCTGTGGGTCGGCGGTCCGTGGGTCAGCGATCCATTACTGTTCCTCAAGATAATGGCGGAAATACTGGGATGTGAAGTGAATTATTTTGGTCGCGGATAAGGTGGTATCACACAAATTTCTATTTTCATAACTCAATGCTTTGTTGAATGAAGTGCACATTATGCGCCCTGGAAATGTTTGTTTTCATCAACTGAAAACACCATTTTCATATCTTAAAGTAGCAGATGTTTTACGAAGCAATAACTTTGCTTTTCAGTTCTCTTTCCAGCGTTGCCATTAACGTATTTTATCTTTTTCCCCCCAATTCAACATCATTTGTGCATTATAACATTCAGAGAAACCTTTTCCTGGGGGTTTGTGCTGCACGGTCTCGCCTGACTTCTTCTTCCTCTTTCCTCAACTAAGACACAAATACAAAACCTAGTAATGTGCAATTTATCTAGAAAGCATCACAAAGCTTTAACATCGGCTTCAGTTGAAGGATCCAGGTAATCTGGACTTGTGGAGCCGGTCTCTGGAGTTCTGGCACAACACATTCACAGTTCTCCAGTTCAGCTGAACTCTGAACAGATAAAACCATATCCATCCATCGTTTCACATCACTTCTGCTTGTTTTAACCCCTCTTGAGTTGGCAAACCAAATTTTGAATAATTTGAGGAATAATTGGTTATTACGGTAAAATAATGAAATCATAATTGTACATTTTGAGAAACGCTACCATACAGACTGCAGAATGTAGATGAACTCCTCTCAATGCTGAGGAGTACGAGACGGTGGAAGGAGTTTTGTCGAGCTGATTGATTTACGAGTGCTGAGCAGATTGCCTGTTTAATTGTGACTGAGCAGAAGTCCCACATTAACTTTTATCCGGAGAACCCGCCTAACAGTGGTGGGGTGGAAGTGTGTCATGTGGGGGGGGGGGACCAGGAAGCGGTGTCTCCCGGTCGTCCCGAGGCAATCCTCATCCCCGCCGCCTCTCGGGTGAGCTCAGTTAAACAGGAGGCCTTTTAATATTCAAGTCAATCGATAAAAAAGGGCTGCTTTATTTAATAGCTTTGGCCCTCAAGGCTGTTTGGCCTTGTTTAGGCTTCTTTCCGCTTCCCTGTGTAAACATAAATTAGCTGTAATTGAACAAACCGTCACATTTGCACGGCTGAACGGGCGCCGCTATGTTGCTGCGTGCCAGCGCCGGCTTCCCTCCCCTACTGTCATCATCTCTGCCTCGCTGCTATGCTTCTCGCTTTCATTGGAATTAATTAGGCCTTTTGGTTAATTACCTACTTGCTTTAGCACAATGGCAGCAGCTACATCCAGTTGTTTTATGGGAGCGGGGGACGGCCATCTTTAACCTCCGGTCTCCTCGCCGCCTTCGCTGAGTCCAGCATCACTGTGGAGCTTTAATCTGACCCGAGTCCACCTAGATCCAGTCTGGATTCTGTAGAAGTTGAGTTTTTGCCGGTTTTAATTCAACGTTTAAAGCGTTTAAACTCGTCTGGACGGCTGCAGCAGAATGCCACTTCTACACCAACGTGCGTACGCATATTTTTGATGATGTCATCTGTAAAAGGGTTTATAAAAACGTCTGTTCTACTTCTATGGTTTCTCCCTTAAGCCTTATTATAAAGGCCTGAAAGAGACGGTGCTACAGTGTGAATATCATTCCAGGAACCTTATTTTTTATTCTTCTGAAATCATTCATGTTTATTCCTCCCAGCATGCATCTCACCGCATGCGTCTCTGCCCACTGTAGTTGGTGCTGTGCAGGGTCGGCCGTCCCCCAGGTGTTTGTATGTGTAATTATCAGTGCAGAGAGCTTGTCTCCATTCATTTTTAATGAGCAATGAGGCTGCGTTGCCCCCATTAATAGAGAATTAGACTGTCCATCAGCTGGCACGCAAACGCCATGTTCCCGCGTGTGGACGCCATGGCGAGGAGGCGGGGAAATGATGCGGTGTGGCTCCCCGTCGGTGAGATGGAGACGGCCGGAGTGAAGCAAGGAGGAAGAGGTGGAGAGAGGGAATGAAGGAAGGAGGAAAGGGGGAGAGAGGGAATGAAGGAAGGAGGAAAGGGGGAGAGGGGGAAAGAAGGAAGGAGGAAGAGGAGGAGAGAGGGAATGAAGGAAGGAGGAAGAGGAGGAGAGAGGGAATGAAGGAAGGAGGAAGAGGAGAGAGGGAATGAAGGAAGAGGAGGAGAGAGGGAATGAAGGAAGGAGGAAAGGGGGAGAGAGGGAATGAAGGAAGGAGGAAGAGGGGGAGAGAGAGAATGAAGGAAGGAGGAAGAGGGGGAGAGAGGGAATGAAGGAAGGAGGAAAGGGGGAGAGAGAGAAGGAAGGAAGGAGGAAGAGGAGGAGAGAGGGAATGAAGGAAGGAGGAAGAGGAGGAGAGAGGGAATGAAGGAAGGAGGATGTGGAGGAGAGAGGGAATGAAGGAAGGAGGAAAGGGGGAGAGAGGGAATGAAGGAAGGAGGAAGAGGGGGAGAGAGAGAATGAAGGAAGGAGGAAGAGGGGGAGAGAGGGAATGAAGGAAGGAGGAAAGGGGGAGAGAGAGAAGGAAGGAAGGAGGAAGAGGAGGAGAGAGGGAATGAAGGAAGGAGGAAGAGGAGGAGAGAGGGAATGAAGGAAGGAGGATGTGGAGGAGAGAGGGAATGAAGGAAGAGGAGGAGAGAGGGAATGAAGGAAGGAGGAAGAGGAGGAGAGAGGGAACGAAGGAAGGAGGAAGAGGAGGAGAGAGGGAACGAAGGAAGGAGGAAGAGGAGGCGAGAGGGAATGAAGGAAGGAGGAAGAGGAGGAGAGAGAGAATGAATGAAGGAAGGAAGAGGCGAGGGAGTCCTTCAGCGCTCACAACACTGTCAGAGCGAGCCAATGAGGCTCGACTACAAGCGCTCTGGTTTCTGTGGGATTCATTAGCATGAGACGTCGGTGTAGAACTTTACGAGCCGGTAGTCTACAAGCTACACACAGCAGTGTGTGTGTGTGTGTGTGTGTGTGTGTGCTACAGGAAAACTTCTCTTTTTAAAGCTGGCTGTTATTTTATATTTTATGGCAGATCTTCCTATTTCATATAATAACATTCTGCCCACCAAGAGAACTGGGATAACAACGTACAGCAGGAAGGAACATGTTGTAGGTGTCATATCATGTCAGAGTCTGGTCTCTAGTTAGTTAGTTAGTTATTTGTTTGGTTAGTTACTAGATCTAAAAGCACGCACCCACTCTGAGAAATAAGGGTTCTTCATGAAAGCCTGGGGTTCTACTCAGAACCATTTGCTTCTGAAGAACCCCTTTTTTGGAGGAGGGTTCTTTGTTAGAGGGTCCCTTCTTCAGCCAAAGTACCCCGGCCCTGAAGGTATCTCGACAGAACCCTTGGAACACAAAAGGATTCTCGGTAGAACATCCTGGGTGGGTTCTAGATGAACGCTTTGGACTACGACTGGGTTCTCAGTGCAGATATCGTTGTTGGCTACGCCGCAGGGCTGACGAGAGCTAACGACACCAGGTCACATGAGCGAGTATCAACACGACGAGGCTGTGAAGGCGGACGACGTCGTGGGCGTTCACTGACATCGTAGAACAACGTCAAAATCCCTCGTGTTAATCGCAAACCGAGACGAGGGAACCGGAAGTGTAAAAATGCTGACTCATATCCGGGGTTCTGGGATTCAATCCTGCAGCGCTCTGCAGTTTATGATGAATGAAAATGATGTTCTGTTGAACTATTAACAGTCACAGAATCCACATTAGTCACAAAGGATGTTCATTACTGATACGGATGAAACAAAACTGAATAGTCCTGTAATAACTGCACATGTAACCTACTTATTCTATAAGCCATACCAAGGTGTGTGTGTGTGTGTGTGTGTGTGTGTGTGTGTGTGTGTCTGGCGCTCTGCCCCACCGCTCCTCCCTTGAGTGAGATATTTAAGAGTGGAAGCAATTTATTACCATAATATTGAATCATGTCCCTTCTTATGGCCAGTAATGAAAAATGAATCGTTTTTCCTGCGACGCTCCTGCAGGAGTTAGTTCCCCCAGCAGCTCGCCACACACTCATGCACACGCACACACACACACACACACACACACACACGCACACATGCCAGACTGCACCAACCCGCTGCAGGTTGAACTGCATTTGTTTCCACGAGAAGGGGAAATGACATCATTGTGGCGATTAGTCAGGCGTTCCCCGTTTGAGATGTCGATCATTTAACCTGCATTAACCCGACCGCTGGGCATTGTCAATAACCAGGACCACCGGCCTCATCACGCAGGCGCCGACGTCAGGAATGCTGGCCCCGCGGCGCTGCTCGTCTCCGACGGGCAATGAGCAAACTGTTGAACCCTCAACCTCAATTTCCAGGGAAATGACAGAGACAAAAGATGGCGTGCTGGCGTGGCGGCAGGCGTGAACGCCGCGCAGCAGCTTTTGTAATCTAAGATGCCGGCGGGGGAACAGCGGGATGCCCCCGCTGTCGCCTGCAACACATCGCTCTTCCTGTCGACTAAACGAGGATTTATCACGAGCCTGTTGGAAAGAAGTCTCATGTTTGTGGGATTCAGTGTTCCGACGGCAGAGACCTCACACTGGACCTCGCCTCCTAAACCTCCCCGGGTCCACATATATGGGTCTAGTTGGCAGGTGCGAGTCCAGCAGGTGTGTGAGTGTGTGTGTGTTCACACGTGTCCGTGTCTAACAGATCTAACGCTGCACTCTTTGCATACACACTAATTAGACAGAGTCCACAGGGGACCGAGGAATCACGCTGAGGGTGCATGTTTGTTTCATCCCACAATGAAAACAAACATGGAACCAGACACCCAGAAGTTGGAAACATACTTCGGAAAAAAGTGAAGCCAAGACTATAATGCCTTAAACTGTCATTTTCTCTGCTGGCCACTGGGGGGCGACTCCTCTCTGATTGTATAGAAGTCTATGAGAAAATGGTCCAACTTCTCTCTTGATGTATTATCTCAGTAAACATGAGTTTATGGTCTCAATCTCTAGTTTCAAGTCTTCTTCAATCCAGCATGATGTTCATTTAGTACATTATGATCCATTTAGAGTCCACCAGACCAGAAAGCAGGGGATGCGCTAGGGGGCGGGCAGGGGCGTCAATTGGGTATGGCAGCTGCCACACCTTGGCTCCAGGGGAAAATGTAAATGTTCGTTTTTTTTTTAATACATTTATGGAATTACTCTGTGTCAATTTGTATTGATTATTCTATTATTTAATACATATAAATGAACTACAAATGAAAATCAGAACAACACAATCGATTTCTCTAGATATTATCTTTCCCAACACTTGTATCCCCCCTCCATATCTTGAAATGTGGTATCTCCCAGCCCCCCCTGACGAGACGATGGAGGGCAGAGCTGGGTCATTATTGTAATCACGTTTTTTTTTCTAAGCTAATGAACTAAAATGAAAAGGAAGCGGCAGAGAACTTTAGAATCTTTTTTTATCAAAAAAACGGCAGGTGATGGGTCCAATGTTGCCCCAGCAGCGGAGGGAGGAGGACCAGGTAGGGAAGAAGGTGGGATTCAGGCAGTTAACGAGGCCGTTAGCCACTCCAACACCTGCGCCGGGGATGCAGATGCTAACAGGAAGACGGAGACGACATGCATGGAGGCTGAGAACTCGTCTACACTGACTTCTCGAATTGAATCCTAGTCTGAGTCCCCACCAATTTCTCAGATTGAAAGAGCTGGATTAGACTTGGACAGCGATAAGGAAGGTCAAGGCCCGGGTGCCAGTACAACTACAGCAGTAGCAGCCTCTGGGTCAACTGGAGCAGAGAAGAAGGATATTAGTGGATGTAAAACAGACGGTCGTTTGACCCACTTCCCAACTAGAAATGGAAGAGGCTTTAATGTCAGTGTGTATCAGGAATATGACTGGGTTGAATACTCTATGCAAGAAGATGCAGTTTATTGCTTTGCATGCCGTCATTTTGGAGGAGCCTCAACTTTAACAGGTGACAGGCATGGACTGCGTGTGTTCATAGACACTGGATACACATGTTGGAAGAATATCGCAAGCCGGATAGACACAAACAGGACAGATGAGGTGCAGGAGAACCGGCCTCACGTCAAATCCTTGTTCAAAATCACGTCGTTTCTGGGAAGACAGGCCCTCCCTCTCCGTGGCCACAACGAGAGAGATGAGGCTGAAAATCAAGGACATTTCCTTGAACTTTTGGACGTTATTGCAACAGATGACAGGAACGTGAAAAGCAAACAGGAACGCAGGTATGCGCTCTATTCTTCCCCAGAAGCTCAGAATGATATGGTGAGAGTTATTGGGGAAAAGATCAGAAATATAATCATAAGTGAAGTAGGAGAAGCACGGTACTTTCCAGTTTTAGTGGATGAAACGAAAGACCTGTCCATGAAGGAGCAGCTGGCCATTTTGATCCGTTATGTACATGATGGGATACGTCATCACGTCCTAATACTACACACGCATGGCTTGATGTTGTTTTTAAGGAGCGCCGTCTCTGCATATATTTCTAGTCAACACTCGACCTGCATCAGCGAATGTGCGCACGAGCGGATCTGTGCGAGCAGACAGCGCGAGGAAAGCGGATTTTGGACAGAGACACACAGCGGCATTTTTCTTATAAATGCACCGGTCCGGTTCCGGTACCTGTCCGGTTCCGGTACCGGTCCGGTTACGCTCACACCACAAGTCTAAAGAGTGCAACAGCTTATCAAAATACAGTGTCAACTTTCCGTGTTTTCAAAGTAGAAAGCGACATCGTGGTGGTTTAACGAGGCAGAGCGGCATCAGAACAACATCAAGCGTGTAAAGTACACGAAGAAGAACGTAGCGGGAGCGCGCGGCGAGGATTGTTGCAGCCGGGCGTCTTGCGGAGCAAGTCTACTGTGCTGCCAAAGGCGCTCCTAATGTAAATGATTATTGATTTATGAATGAATTGATAGATGGCTTATTTTTGGCGTATTGATTTTTTTTTTGGCCTGGCGGCAGGCCTCCTTGGCCTGGCGGCAGGCCTCCTTGGCCTAGGCCTGTACAATGGTAGGGGAAACACTGATATTGATTGATACTGTAGTTAAGTCATGTGACTAGTAACCTTGCCATACCTTAGCTTTGGCTGAATTGACGCCACTGGGGGCGGGGCTTACCTGCTGATTGACAGTCATCTTACAACTCTTTTCACAGTGTGGTTTCAGCCTAGGAAAATGTTAAAGTAACATTTTGGTCACCTAAAATGTATTCAGTGTTCAGTTGTACTCAGCTCCAGCCGGCTAAAAACTGAGGGTTTGGCAAAACACCAAGGTTCAGGCTGCATAATACGCTCAGGCTGACTTGGTCCAGGTCTTACAGTCTGTGGTGGCTAAACAACACATGAGACCTTCATCTCCAAAATGAATACTAAAGTGGCCTCGGAGTTCAAAGTTTAAAGAACGACTTCATCAGATCGGTGTTCTGGTTTTGCCCGTTTTGCCTTTTTCCTCTCGAGGATTTTTGCTCAAAGAGGATTAAATGTGCATAAGAGCACCAGCTTCTGTTTTTAACTGCTCTCTTTAACATGGTCATCATGCAAGCAGGCTCAGACAGACCCGCGTGCAGACAGACCCGCGTGCAGACAGACCCGCGTGCAGACAGACCCGTGTGCAGACAGACGGATGGATCAATAAAAGCTCTTTGAAGAGCTCTCTATATAAAAACATCATTAGCATTAGCTCATTGCAGAGTGCTAGATGCTAACGTGTGAGACGTAATGCTTCCGGATACGAGAGGGACGTCGGGTCACGATCCTGGGAGGCTTTTATTTTGTAGACGGGGGTCGGGGGTCGGATTCCTCACGAGTAACAATGTTCTCCTTTACAGCGTCTCCTTCCTGCTGCTAAATTAACTGCATCACTCTGACCCAGAAAGTCTCTCGGCCCAAAGATGCTGCAATCCCGAGTGACGTGCACGTGCACGTGTGTGTGCGTGTGTGTGTGTGTGTGCTCCACTGCCTTACTCTAGAGTCCAGTCTTCCTGAGTGCCTACATTAGCGGGTGCACAGAGCGAGCGGCAGCTGCCTGGAGGCCAAGGAGGAGCTTCACAGGGAAACGCAGCGACCCGTCTGCAGCTCCTATCTTATATATATATATATATATATATATATATATATATATATATATATATACATATATATACATATATATACAGTCTTGAATCTCAGAGTAGATGCGGAGGGTTTGGTTTGGAGCGATGCTGAACAAACAGGCCTGACAGATATGTATTGTGGAGCTCTGTCCACCCACAGTTTACTCTGGAAGTCTGGATTCTTCTCCGACTGCGGCTCCACTTCCATTTTTTTCTAAGCCGAGCTCTGAAGCACATTGGAGTTGCAGTTTCTTTTGTTCAGATCTTATCCACCTGCTGCTGGAATAAAAAGCTGGCTAACATGGGTTTTACTGCACGGATCACAAAAGAGATCGCATGAAAAAGCAAACGAACAGCGTGTCTGTGTGAGTGACTTATTGATCCTTGAGGTCAGAGATCTTCAGCGCTTTCAGGCCTATAGAGACCTGATGGAGGGACCCCCTACTACATATCACACACATTGTGTTCCTTACATGTGTGCCTATAGTGCCATGTATAACAGTACTTTAGTATTTAGTACTTGTACATCAGTTTCACACAACAATTAACATTTAGATTTGCTTATTGATGTTTGGATTAGATGTATTTTTGGACAAATTTTGTAAGAAAACAAGTTTGGGATCAAATCATTTTGGGGACCCTGCTGTAACTCTGCGGACCCCCTAGAGGTCCCGGACCCCCTGATGAAGATCTCTGCTTTAGGTGCAAACGTATTGACCTCGACTTGGCAAAGTATTGAATTTCCTTCAGAGGTTCTATAATCAAATTAAAAGGCGTTGATCTGGTCGTTCCAGATACGACGATACATTTCTCAATGTGAAAAGCCTCTCGTGTTCCACGTTATCGTTTCCATCGTGACAACGCTCCACGTCGTGATCACGAAGCCGGAGCGAGCGGCCTCAACAGGAAGTCGCTCCTCGTGAGCTCCTGCGACGTTTCCCTCATGTAAGTGGAGAGCGGGCGATCAGTCATCGTCAGCGGCGCTTTGTTCCCCGTCAGCCTGCAGACTGCAGATATGAGTGAACAGGGTCTTTGTTTGTGGCTTCTGTTTAACCGTTCATCTGTAAACACAATCTATGAAGAAGACGTCCAGGTAGCACAGATAACAGTTCTTCACACAAACACCCAGAGACGTACACATGTACACAGTGACAACAACAACACAAGCTCTGAGCTCGTCAGAGTCGTAATCGTGCCCTGTTGAACTTTGGGAAATGAGGTCCACCTCGCCGTGAGCTCCATTTGATCCACATAAAGGGGTCACGGGTGTCACACACACACACACACACACACACACACACACACACACACACACACACACACACACACACACACACACACAGATGTGTAAGTGCATGGAACACCAAACGTAATTTGCCAGCTACTCAATAAAGCATTTTGTTTATTTTTCCATGCTGATTCCAAATCTTGTTTTCCAATAAGTGTGTAGGTAAACACACACACACACACACACACACACACACAAACGCACACACACGCTCCTATTCAACTGAGCAATCCTGGACTAATATTTGTATGGATTATTGGCCTTTGTGCTTATCGGCTGCAGCACATTGGTGGACTAAAACATTATTACAGGCCCATTGAACGGGAAAAAATGGTTTCCAACGAGAACACAAAGCGACGCACTCACAACAAGCCGGCTTCTGAAAGCACAAACAGTCGTCGGGACAAAAGGCAACGGGGCTTTCACACGCTAGCGAGCAGCAGCGAGGTCTTGGCGTTGCTAGCCAAGAGTCGGAGGGAAGGTTGGGCCTCGTTCACTCCGCCGTAATTATCACTGCTTCCCTTCTTGTCTGCCCTCCAGGGTAAGTACACAAAGAGCAGGAGGAAATGCTTCTGATTATGAATGAGGTTCTGTTTCTTCCCGTCAATGTGGACTCTAGTTAACGACACCGACACAGCGGCACAGAGACCCCTTTCAGGGTTCAAATTCAAGCACCTTTCAAGCACTTTATTCTAAATCCAAGCACTTTTCAAACCTTGAAAACACCACACAAAAGTGTTTTCAAGGATTTCCAGCACCCGTACCAACCCTGGATCTGTCGGGCTTCGCCTCCCTCTCACGTTGGGAGGGGTGGGGGTGGGGAGTGTTGCCGCTGGGCTTTAGTGAGTAATGACTGGTCTTATTGCTGGTACATCAGGTAGGCTCCAGAGACGGAGAGGAACAACCTCCTTCACTTTCACTCCTCTTCAGTACACACCGTTGTTGTTTGATTTAGCTGCTCTGTTGTTTGGACTGTTTGCTCTCCTTTCTCTAACCCGGTCATCCACGTAACGTGGTGTCACGGCCCTCCGGCTCGGATCACATGGCCGTCCCCTCACGCCGCCGGACCCAGAGTTCCCATAGCAACTTTTCCAGAGATAGATGAAGGCTTTTAAGGGGACATGAGGACGGCTTAAATTACATAAAGGCTTTACAACCGGCGAATGCTAAACAGAGACGGGATGGAGAGAAGGAGACGTTTCTGTTTTTTTAATCCTCGGCGCTGGCAACGTCCACCGGCACTCAAGGTTGGACTAAATTAGAGTTTAGAGGTCACAGAGGTCACTGTGACCTCACAAGACTATTTTACACAAATGTCTCCCCTTTTACAGCAACGTTATCAAAAATACAAACTCGTTCGTTGTCAAGGTTACTGTGGTTTTGCTGCAGACGAGTTCAACCGTTGAAGTTACATGTTGAGTCATCAGGATCGATATTCCAGCAGGCTCACAACCGTTTCAGAGCAACAGGTGTTTCCGTGGTTACGGATGACTTTCACCAAGTTGGAATTACTTGATCCAGCAAGACCCACGTGGGCTGGTTTACCACAGCTGGAGGAACCAGAATAAAGTATTGATCCGTGATTTAATATCAATAACCAGATGAAAAGGATGCTGTAAAAACTAATAATGATGGTGATCAGTAAAAAGTGTGAAGTCATGCTTTGTTAAGATAACTACTACAAGACGCTGGTTTTCTGAATGGAGTCTGGTTGATGGATGCTAGGCTATGCTAACACTGTAGCTGCTCCATCATCTAGACATAAATACAGCAGAGACCTTGTTGTTTGGACATCTAGTGAACTGAATAAGCAATTGTTACCTTATTTGCAATATTAATAGTTAAAAAAAAAACATTGATAATCTGATCTTACTACGTTGTGACCCCTCCCCTCATGGACCCTAACCCTTAAGAGAGCTGGTGCCAGATCTCCAGCGGAGTGAGAAAGTGGTGGATCTGTTTTGGGTTGTTTCCTGCCGGTGTGGAGGATTGATGCCGCGTGTCACAGCGAGCTGGAAGTGGTGACATCATCGGCGGAGTCAACGTCTGTCTGTGCGTTCATTCCTCCTCCTGACAGCTAATGAAAAACCTGGATTTGATACGCAGCCTCCGGCCCCTCGTGGGTGAGGAGGGGAGGGGGGGGGGGGGGGGGGGGGGTCACCTGACTCGGTGGCATGTGTTCAAACATGAAGCAGAAAACACAAGGAGACATTCAGAAGGTCTCTGTGTTCAGATGTCAGGCCCCGGGTTATTTATAGCCTCTCTAATTAAACCATGCTGTGGCTCTCTCTCCCGCTGCCTCTTCTTCTCCCTCTAATTCTCCCATGACCCTCTTCCTCACCCTTTGCTCCTCTCTCTCTCTCTCTCTCTCTCTCTCTCTCATCTTCTACCCCTGCTATCCTCCACAGACCAGTCATTAGCACCAAAATCCTATAAACCCCCTAAAAGACAGCGGCGGATCACAATCAAGCAGGATTTCATGGGATTGATCCGGCGTCGTCTTTTATAGTAAACACTTAATCTGCCTGAGATTAAACTCTTGTGTCGCGCCGTCGGTCCCGGGAATGCACACACACACACACACACACACACACACAAACACACACAAACACACACACTCACGCATCGCTTCAACAAGTGTTGGGTGGGTTCGCGGTTGCCACGGCGACTACAGATGTGGGCCTTGTTGCCGTGTGTTTACGGCTCCGTGCTTCCTTCACTACGGAGCTTCTGTATCATTCCTGACCTCCTGAATCCTGTCAGAGCTGCACCGTATTACAATCTATATGATCTTCTGCAATATTATTACATTTTCCATTTTGAAGGTAAAATTAGGGGTCTAGATCTAGAAACTATTTGTTGCTCTAGTAAAGGTTGTTTGAATGTGAAAACACGAACCAAGCAGGTTAACGAGGCTTCAGGTGGGTTCAGGCTCCTCCCACTCTG
Organism: Eutrigla gurnardus; assembly: GCF_963514095.1. NCBI lineage: Eukaryota > Metazoa > Chordata > Actinopteri > Perciformes > Triglidae > Eutrigla > Eutrigla gurnardus. Next base: position 25,417,248 of record NC_139922.1, on the reverse strand, counting down.
TCTGGGTCTGGGCATCATGGAGCGATGCTCCACAGCCCCCCGACTCTCCTGAGAACCAGACGCTATTTTAAATGGTCGTCGTATGAAAAGCTGCGTTTTCAACATGTTTTCCACCTCGTCAGCCGCCAACAGACCGCCGCCAGCACACTGACGGCAGCAGACGTACGCTGACAGTTTGGATAGTAAAAGGAGTGTGTGTGTTTGTGTGGGCAGGTGTGTGAGTGTGTGTGTGTGTGTCTGCCTGGCTATTTATGTACTTCCTCATCCGTTAATGGTTCGTCTTCTTCACACGGATGGACAGGAAAAGCTGTAATTAGGGAAGCGGCGTGTAAAAATAGAACGGCTGAATGGAGCGCCTCTGCTTGAATGCAAGCATGTGGGCTTTTGTGCGTGCACGTGCATGCGTGTGTGATGACGCAGGGAGTGAGCCCGAGCGTCTAATGGCCGTCTACGCGTCTCGCCGTCCGGCGTGCGAGTTCCTGCCCCCCTCGGACCAATTAAAACCCGTGTTGCGGTGACACTCAAACATCAGGCGAGGGGATTGTAAACCATGTTCCCGTCTCATCGGCCTCGCGGAGCCGCTCTCCACTCACGGTGGGCTTTGTGCCCTCGCTAGCACGTTACGATAACTTGTGTGGAAATGAGATGCTCTCTAATGGAAGCACTGACAAATACTGCAATTAGCCTCATCCAGAGGGAGTGGCGGCAGGGGAGGCGGCGGCGGCGGCGCTCCATGCATCCCCGACGACACCCGAGTGGAGACAGGAAGCAGTCTGCCTTTTATTATCACTAAGCTCTGCATACAAGGCAGGCTGTTAACGTTTCCTACAAACTGCTTCCTGTCCAAACCCAGCGTCTCATCCCGACTTGTTACCGGGGTTCAGAGCCGCAGTCACGCTGCCGCCGTAGAGAAAATGGCATTCACGGGCGTCACACCGCCACAGACGGCGTCCAAGCTGTTGATGGCTGCCGGGGGGCTTCACACTCCCGAGTCACGGACGATTAACGGATCGGTAAATCAAAAATTGTAAATGAGTCGGGACACTTATACGCCCCACTAGCAGGTATCAGCCATCAGTAGGCAGGGAGGGTCGCCGTATTAATGGGCGCTATTTGGCAACGCCACGCCATGTGCCAGCTGTGACCCGTTTCCACGGGGACGAGGGAGGAGAGATGGAAGTGAGAAGGTGAAAGGAGATTACTTTTTTTGCTGAGGGGGGGGACATGTTCTGAACTAATCCCAAATGGTCTCCTTTTGAAATGTGGGATTACGTTGATACTATAAAGCACATGGCAACCTTTTCACCGCCGTCATTTCTTCGGTCCGCTCACTCAGTCTGAAAAATGGCCCCGCTGGAGCGGCATTCATAAAATGAATATGTTATACTTTTTCGTCTTTGAGCAGGAGGTAACCTCTGGGTCAAAATAGTGAAGCCAACTTTGAAGTTCCTTACTTAAACCGTCATCCTCCCTGCTGGCCACCAGGGGGCGACTCCTCTCTGGTTGTATAGAAGTCTATGAGAAAATGGTCCTACGTCTCTATGCTGGCCACCAGGGGGCGACTCCTCTCTGGTTGTATAGAAGTCTATGAGAAAATGGTCCTACTTCTCTCTGCTGGCCACCAGGGGGCGACTCCTCTCTGGTTGTATAGAAGTCTATGAGAAAATGGTCCTACGTCTCTATGCTGGCCACCAGGGGGCGACTCCTCTCTGGTTGTATAGAAGTCTATGAGAAAACGGTCCTACTTCTCTCTGCTGGCCACCAGGGGGCGACTCCTCTCTGGTTGTATAGAAGTCTATGAGAAAATGGTCCTACTTCTCTCTGCTGGCCACCAGGGGGCGACTCCTCTCTGGTTGTATAGAAGTCTATGAGAAAATGGTCCTACTTCTCTCTGCTGGCCACCAGGGGGCGACTCCTCTCTGGTTGTATAGAAGTCTATGAGAAAATGGTCCTACTTCTCTCTGCTGGCCACCAGGGGGCGACTCATCTCTGGTTGTATAGAAGTCTATGAGAAAATGGTCCTACTTCTCTCTGCTGGCCACCAGGGGGCGACTCCTCTCTGGTTGTATAGAAGTCTATGAGAAAATGGTCCTACTTCTCTCTGCTGGCCACCAGGGGGCGACTCCTCTCTGGTTGTATAGAAGTCTATGAGAAAATGGTCCTACTTCTCTCTGCTGGCCACCAGGGGGCGACTCCTCTCTGGTTGTATAGAAGTCTATGAGAAAATGGTCCTACTTCTCTCTGCTGGCCACCAGGGGGCGACTCCTCTCTGGTTGTATAGAAGTCTATGAGAAAATGGTCCTACTTCTCTCTGCTGGCCACCAGGGGGCGACTCCTCTCTGGTTGTATAGAAGTCTATGAGAAAATGGTCCTACTTCTCTCTTGATGTATTATCTCAGTAAACATTGTAAACATGAGTTTTGAAGTCTTCTTCAATCCAGCATGATGTTCATTTAGTACATTATGGTCCATTGAGAGTCCACCAGACCAGAAAGCAGGGGACGTTTTAGGGGGCGGGGCTTAATGATGATTGACAGGACGGTGTCAGGTTGGGTTTTTAGTTCATGAAAGTGAATTAACATTAACGTCTTGTGCAGCTTTTGGTTGCAATGATTTAAAAAAAAAAGAAAAGAAATGGTGTCGCCCAAAACCAAGATGGCAACGGCCAAAACGGCCAACTCCAGACTTCAAGTGAACTCAAGTCCACAAACCAACAGTCACCATGACTACTTCCGATCTTCAAAGTGACTACATTAACCTCAAATACGACATATTTCCCGTTGTTTAAACATGTACATGAATAAACATCCAGCATTAATTCATATCATTAGAAAGTAGCGTTATAATATATATATATATATGTCTCTCAGCTCAAAGTCCATAACAACAGTGAACTCCGTATTTACGGCTCTCAGTCCGCCTCCACTGAAGAGATGACTGTATTTTCTATGATGGGCATGCTGACAGATAACTGGCTGCTGTGTGAATCCACAGAGGACGCCTGATGAAAGGCAGAAGACTGATCTAGTGGCTCTCAGCACTTAGGATTCATCAGCTGCACATTGGAGGGTGGAGGGAGGGTGGAGGGAGGGTGGCGGTGGTGGTGGGAGGGGGGGCCCAAGAGACAAATTGAGACGCGGTGAATTGGCATCAATCCATCCTGATAAAGGGAATGAGATTCATGGAAATCCGACGGCACTATTAGTTTTTAGAACGGGGAAAGGTCGCCGGAGGAGACGGGCTGGTGACTCATGCGTGACACTTAGAATACCTACACGGCGTTGGATACAGCACGCCGCGGCGCCACGCAACATTTAACGACACTTACATCTTCTTTATGGCTCTCGCAGCGTACGGAGTGTTATCTGAGCTCAGTGTCGTATGTGTAATGGCTGATAACAGGAACATATTTTGGTGCGAGCCCAACGGAGGAGGATTCATCAGGGTGTCTCCTGGGTAATAACATCGCCGGAAACGTCAGCCACCGATTGAGCAGCAATTCTCTTCCGGTTGCTGTTTTTATTGACGCACAATGAAGCCGTGCAACTTCCTGAATGATCTGTTTCTCTCTGGTTACGTTGCAGGGGCTGTGGCATCCAGAGGAAGATCACACAACATGTTCATTTAGTACATCATGGTCCATTTAGAGTCCAACAGACCAGAAAGCAGGGGATGCTTTAGGGGGCGGGGCTTACCTGCTGATTTACAGGTCGCTGTCATTTTAGAAGCATTTTTTAATGGTCAATAAACTGATACACAAAATACTCAATGAAATAAATATACAACAAAAAACAAAAAAGTGAACTAAATATAACTATAATGGCAATAACTTGTGAAACATATCACAGTTCAAAGGTCGCAAATCCTGCTGCAGGAGAACGCGATGTCACATGATCATCCACATCAGATCACAAGAGGAAATGATAGAAGAATAGAATAAAAACTTTATTTATGTTATATATTTAATCCATTTCTCCTTTCTTCAAGTGAATTCATTTGATGTTAAATCCTTTCATATATTTCATTCACCAGATCCATTCATGATTCATTAAGTGGTCATTCTTCAACCAGTCTCTCCTTTTTAATTTAATCATTGCTTCCCTCATCGTTAGAAACGAGACACATTTTCGTTGTGTAACAGAGAGAAGTGAACCTTTGTGGGATCTGGCCTGAATGGATCTGGATCAGATGGATTCAGGAGCAGCAGAGATGGTTTTAGTCCTGCTTTCTCTGTCCCTCTGCTACTCATCAATACAGGCATTCTCATGGCTCAACACTATATTGACGTATTGATCTGCACTTCAATGTTTATAAAGACCTCGGCGTGGACTGAGGCGCGTCTGGCAACGTCTGACAGACAGAAAACCATCACAACAAACACCAGACGCCGGTCAGCGGGAGCAGATCTGGGATCTAACTGACCGACAGCCGGCGCTCATGGGAAAAAAACACCCGTAGAAATAAACACACTTCAACTAAGATGTGAAAATAAGGAGTGAAGGTGCAAATGCTGCTGTCTTCTGTTGGGTGTCTGATGATGAACCTAAAGCAGAGCGTAGCATTGCCAGGGTTCCTCCACCTTCTCCAAAGTCAAATTCAAGCACTTTTCAAGCAATTCAAGGTGCATTTCCATGCCTTTCCAGCCCCTTCCAGCTGTGGTAAACTCCATATTTGTATCAATCCAATGGTCAGTATTCAGTCTACTTATTATGTCACTTGTTCGTCACATTAAATGAGATGTTATTGTCCTCTAAACAACCAACATGATGTTTGGAGACAGCTTTTTACAGAAGGACCACAAATGAAAGGAAAACTAATTCCACTAACAGATCCACAGAAATATAATCACCAACTATTTTCATCATCTGTTCATCATCAAGTCATTTTTCATAAAGAAATGTCAGAAAATGCTGTTTTCAGTCCCTCAAATATGGAGATCTTATTTTCTCTGTTCTATCATAGATGTCATCACATACAACACACATTTCAAGACCTTGATTCTAAATCCAAGCACTTTTCAAACCTTGAAAACCCCACACTAAGATTCAAAGTGTTTTCAAGGATTTCCAGCACCCGTACCAACCCTGCATACTGCACTTACTGGTATGAATAATTAATTAATTGAGGGGAAAAAAAACTCAATTAAGACTTGATGAATGGTGCAGCTCTGGCGAGTTCATGTGTGTGGGAGTTGTCGTACTGTGAAAGATGAAACGGCAGCTCGTGGTGGAGGAAGGCGTGCCGCGGTATCCACGACGACACCGCCGCTGAGCCGGGATAACGTAGAGGAGAGGAGCAGCTCAGACGCCCAGGACAGACCCGCTTTGTCCTCCAAACGGGGATCTGCTCATTCCAACGTAATCTCCTTCTGCGGCTCTGGATGGCTTACACTTATTAATATTTAGCTGCAGACTTCAATACCGGGGGTTTTTATCTGTTCACCATGTTCAACAGTGAAAAGATTTTCCAGATACTGTTATGACAAATTATCAAGAATCAGCCCTTGTGTTGTGCTGTGAAAAGTACAGACATTAATTATGCAACAGAAGAGTATGAAAAATCTGCAGCGAAACATACACACACACTAATGCACACACACACAAACACACACACACACTAATGCACACACACACACACATACACACTTCTTTCCAAACCCAAACCAATTAGGCTCTGTCTGTCTGTTTGATCCATCGCACGGATGCAAAACCAACACAAACAAAAAAAGACTCCTCTGGAGATTACATAACCTTGTATAATGTGGATACCTCCCTCTTCTCGCTCTTCTATTTATCTTCCTCCCCCCCCCCCCCCCTCTCTCTCGCTGTTATAAACAGTTTGTATTTGAATGCAACACGGGAGCAGATGATGACACAGAAAAATGAAAGGAAAATTCATGAAAGAGGTTCTGAAAAGTGAAGCCGATTCTGAAGCGACTAAAACCTGTCATCCTCTCTCCTGACCTCCAGGGGGCGACTCCTCTCTGGTTGTATAGAAGTCTATGAGAAAATGAGCCTACTTGTCTCTTGATGTATTATCTCAGTAAACATGAGTTTCAATGACTAGTTTCAAGTCTTCTTCACAGAAGTTTATTGTAACATTTTGGTCCCCTTAAAATGTTGTATGCATGTGTTTGGTTGTACTTAGCTCCGCCCTCTTGTGTCACTAGTGGTTGCAAAAAAAAACAAGATGGCGAGGGCCAGAGTACCCAACTCAAGGCATGAAAAAACAGTCTAAAAAACCGACGGGTGACGTCACGATCACAACATCCACCTTCTCACTGTTGTTTCCCCATCGGGAGTTTCATTCTGGCACTGTGAGCTGCAGAAATAAAAATATTGCAGATTGATTTTTTTTATTTATTATCCCTGTTGCTCTTGAAATCCTTCCCATTCTCATCTCACATCATTCTGAAGAGGAGGCGCCCTTGACAAGCAAACATACACAGACTTGGAGAGAGAATGTGATGTTGATGCAGACTCCCATGAGACCACATGTCAGTTTTATCCTGCACACCTCCGTACGCTCCCCACCCAGACCAAGGTCGGCTCCCTCCCTTCCCGTCAGCGCGGCCCGGTAACGGATTTTTAGTCAACGTGAATACGCGCGAGAGATGCAACAGAATAAACTCTCTCAGCCTGAAACACATCACGAAGCATCTCCTCCTCCATCGTCGTCTGAAATAAAAAAGAATACATTATGATCTCTGGCTGCGGTTTAATCAGATAACGTCAGCTACCTCTTCTATGCTCTTTCTTCGTCAGCCGCAGCTGGTTGCTAGGCAACAGGAGCTGCAAAGGTCACGCAAACAGGAAATGCTTTGTCCAACCGGACTCCTTTCGGAGAGACGGCTCGGTTTCGGTCTCGGGATCAGTTGGGATCGAACCCTTTTCCCGTTTCAACACGACGTCCCGGTGCACAAAGACGGATCCACAAAAAGCTGTCTTCTGTGGCGTTTGTGATAGCAACGAACCCGAGTGGACCCCGGGGACGAGCTTCCACGGGATGGACTGGGACGCCGACTGTGAGCCGGGGCCTTATCGCCCAACGGCAGACACCTGACCTCACTGATCCGGGTCTCAAAGACTTGTGGGAAGCCTCCCCCGAAGAGTCCAGGCTGTTTGTGTAAACGTCTGCGTTCAAACACACTGTGACTGGTCACGTAGTGCACACCCACTTCTGTAGGATCACTTTAAGACTGTGTGTGTGTGTGTGTGTGTGTGTGTGTGTGTGTGTGTGTGTGTCCCACTAGGGGCAAACACACTGTGAGATGTAAAGGGCATTGTGGGTTAACTGCCTGAGGACTGAGAGGCTATAAATAGCTGCGAGCGGCGAGGTGCGACTCCGCGGGCCTGAAAGCGGGTCAATGTGTTTGCACCTCTCCTGGCGGCGGCACCGTGCGTCTGCGGGCCGTTTTTCCTTCTCATCGCTGTTGCTGCCGTGCACCTGTTCGATTCCGTACGTAAGATCGACAGACGTGAATCATCTCAACCTCAAGTCAGAGAAAGTTACAGGGTTCTTACACCTAAGTCAAATTCAAGCATTTTCCAAGCCTTTCAAGGTGCATTTCCATGCCTTTCCAGCACCTTCCAGCTGTGGTAAACTCCATCTTTGTATCAATCCAATGGTCAGTATTCAATCTACTTATTATGTCACTTGTTCATCACATTAAATGAGATGTTATTGTCCTCTAAACAACCAACATGATGTTTGGAGACAGCTTTTTACAGAAGGACCACAAATGATAGGAAAACTAATTCCACTAACAGATCCACAGAAATATAATCACCAACTATTTTCATCATCTGTTCATCATCAAAAGTCATTTTTCATAAAGAAATGTCAGAAAATGCTGTTTTCAGTTCCTCAAATATGGAGATCTTCTTTTCTCTGTTCTATCATAGATGTCATCACATACAACACACATTTCAAGCACTTTCAAGCACTGTCTGAATCCAGGCACTTTTCAAACCTTGAAAACCTTAAAAATCAAGTCTTTGCAAGGATTTCCAGCACCCGTACCAAACCTGGATAAAGTACACGTTCCTCAACTTCACAGGGTTTTTATCCTCCCCCTGCTTTAGAGGGAAGAGCTGCAGCTACGAATCACCGGCGCTTTTCTTTTTTCTCTCCACGGGGGAAGTTAAAAAGGAATCAGTGATTACAGGTGTTTTATTTAGGGAAAGAACGCTAGAACGAGAAGGAAAGAAAGAGAAGGAGAGAGAGGAAGAGAGGAAGGCGTCAGCAGTGAGGATTCTCTTTGTTCCCACTTCAAAGGCGACTTGTCGGCATCCAGCGGCCTTCAGTCGGCGCTCATCGGAGACGTCAGGAACTCTGTGAGCGCGGACGTGACGGGAGATGTGAAGGAAGCCGCTCGCTCAGGCCGTAGTGAATATGCGATCGTGCGGCCGTCTCGTTCCTCGGCCGTCTGTAAGATGCCGATGCGGTGAGCGTCAGCGGGAGTAGAAGTACTACGTAGTGGAGAGCAGCAGACCTCCTGGGAGCGGAGCCGTCGCCGGGGGTTCGATGCTGTCACTCCTCATGCTGGAGAGAAAAGGTAGAATCCCTGAGGGTCACATGTTATCTGGGTCTCTGCAGGTCCCCAGAGCTTCAGATCCACTTCTCAGGGCCATGCGTCCATCACAGAGCTCTCTCTCTCTCTCCCTCTCTCAATTCAATTCAATGGGGCTTTATTGGCATGAACGTTTCGGTAACAATGTTGCCAAAGCACCAAAATATGTATCATTTGGCCAAATATTAGGACGAAGCTTGGCTTTCTCTCCCTCCCTCCCACTCTCTCTCCGTTAACGCTAAGTTTTATTGGCTTGTTGTTTTCAAGTCCCGCCCCTTTTCCCAGCCCTCCATGGGACCTTAAAAAAGGGGGAAAAAATTGGTACGGTAAATAAATAACTACACATACATTTGTGGGTTTAAAAGATTATTTTTCAAATCAAGAAAGTCTCAGTTTGTCAGAGCATCATAGGAGGAGAGCTGTTTGTGTGAGTGACGTTTCATCCTGGTACCGAACACCAAGACTGGGCCTGGTTCCAGATGAACCAGGCAACGCGGGAGCTTTATCTGCAGAGATCGGTCACCGAGTCGCCTCCGTTATCTCACCATCGACTCCGGGTGTCCTCCAACCTGCAGCTCACGTAGCTTTCTCTGGACTGAAAGGTTTCAGTCCCTTCTGCTTCCCGCTGTGGTCCAGGCATGAGATGAACCTCAGATACGACCCGGGGCTGAGCTGTTATATTGCCTATATTGCTCCCCTTCGAATGGAAGCAACGATCCTGAGCTCTGGTTCTCGTCACAAATGGAAAGCAATCTGTCTTTCCTTCCTTCCTTGGATCTGTCCTCCTCTTTCCCACTTCTACTCCGATCCATTATTAAATCTCTACGGACAAACGCTGCAGCGTGGAGACGATCCCTCTGTGCAAACGTTTGCTTTGACTGTGCATTTCATGTTACGTTCATGTTCTGCTGTAACGGCTGCGAGGCGACACAGGACTTTATCTGTAACAACAGAGGAGAGGAGGAGGAGGAGGAGGAGGGAGGCCTCGGGCCGTGACGTGGAGCAGAAAAACCTGGATGAGATATTCACTGCATTTCATCTTGTGTGTGGCATTCAGGGGGCTACAAATTGTGCTGTAAATGTCAGACGGCGAGGCGAGCGCATCACGTCGGACACGGAGGAGAAAATAAGGGTGTTGGGCGTTCTAACGACGGGCCGATAAAACACCAGATAACAGTAAATATCACCGGGAGGGACTTGTAAACGCCACGGAGCTCACTGTCAGGGTGGAGAAGTGGGAACACAACAAGATAGAGCAAGTATTTTGATTGTTTTTCATAAAAAATAAAAATAAATAAAAATGTAAGTGATACCTTTGTGTTTGTACCAGGATGATATTACTTTGGCCACGATAATCCTGACATGGCATTTTCTATATAGGATTTAATCGCAGATCGCCTAAAAAAACACTGACTTTCCATCATCGCTTTAATCATAAACATCAACTTTGCCCAAGATTGTCTCACTCGAGGAGAAAAATAGAGCCTGATATTAATGCAGGGAGACCCTATGATTCATGCATATACATATATATATATATATATATATATATATATATATATATATGATATATTCTTGATTGTTTTTCCACTACATCTGACCTGTTATGCAATATGACGACTTGCTATCGAGTTATGTCATTTGCTCCGACCAGCAACACAGTTTTCAGTCTAAACTGATGTGGATGTGAAAATCAAACAGGCGTCTTTACGTTGTATTATTACAATTACCTGTAATTATGTTATTGTGACATAAAAGCTCCCCCGAGCAATGATCACGTAGCAGATTACGTGTGTTATGTGTGTAACAGGGTTCCTTCTTCTAACTCACAGGTGATGTCATCCTCATTAAGACGCATGCTCACACACACACACGCACACGCACACACACACACACACACACACACACACACACACACACACACACACACCGCGGCGCTGTAATAGAATAATGAAAAACTACTCTGAGTCGTATTTTTAGAGGCTTTGCTCATCGAAGGCTTTATTCCCTCTTCCTTCCATTCACATGCCCTTAAACCACAACAGGCTGGCTGCTTGTGAAGACGTCTCTATGTGGCGGGTTGCTGGGTTGGTTTTTATTGGGGGGGGGGGGGGGGGGGGGTTCCTAACGTGAACAACAGAGGCAAACGTTAGCATAACGCTGCTATATATTCATTGTTCGGAGTGTGTTTTTCTGCAGCAGATGAGCCGTCCTGCTTCTCCCTCGTTTGATGTTATTGTGCCTCCTCCTCCTTAATTTCCTGCTTTGTCTGTTTGTGTTCGCTCTGCTGCCGGCCCACACACACACACACACACACACACGCACACACGCGCACACGCACACACACACACACACACACACACACCTCCCATCAGCCCCTTGGGGCTCCACATGAAACACTGGTGCTCTGCAGCCAGCCAGCAGCCTGACAGTGGGTAAAGCCTTACAAGGCTATTCTCAGCTGCTGCTGCCGATGACCCGCTGGACCTGCTCGCCGGTTTACTGATGTGGTTCGATATGCAGCGTGGGCCGCGTAGGAGTCGCAACACTTGTTTTAACTCTCTCTCTCTCTCTCTCTCTCTCTCTCGTACCGGCTCGCCCTGCATGCTGGATTTAGCTCCCCAGGTCTGTCTTTTACTGCCTTCTCTCCGCGTAGCTGCTCCCTTTGTTGCTGCGTTGCGTTTTTCACTCCACTTTATCTACTCCTCTCACGTTTCATACACATGGCTCTCTGCTCAGGCTCTTCTTATTTGCTCTGTCCTCTTTGTACCCGTTGTGCCTCCCTCCTCTGGGATTAGCATACTGGGAGATTCAGTCTAATTTTGTGATGAATTATTTATTGTAGAAATAAGGTAAAGGGGGAGGCGACGTCACAAAGTAACATTAAAACGTGTATTTTTTCCCATTTATTCCCCCCGACAAGCTGAACCAAGGCTATGTGGCTCTGCAAAAATGAATTAATGACAAATCGATCGATCAGCTCGCCTCTCAAGCAGGAGCATCGGGCATCTAGATGCTCCAACTTCCCAAAAGTGTGAAAAAAAGAAAGCTGCTGCCTCTCTTTGCTGTTTATGGTAAACAAATGAGTCGTTTCGGATTCAGACTCCCGGCTAACAGAAGACGCAGCCACCTTTAGGAAAACGCAATTAGTATTTTAGTGCCAGAGTCACCTTTTTGTTTCCGCCACAGATCCAGACAAAAAAAAAGATCTGCGTTCTTAAAAAGGCCCCGTGGGAGGGACAATAGTTATCTCATTTATGTGTCTGAAAAAAGAAGAAGAAGAAAAAAAGGCTGTGCTGAAGATGTGTGCGGCCGCTGAAGCCCCGGAGACAGTCATCGCCTGGAACCAGGCTGGAGGGGGGGAGGGGGGGTACAGGTTGAAGGCAGAGCAGATTAAATGAGCCGGCAGTCATCGGAGCCCCGAGGCCTCCACATTTTGCCCCAATTAATTGTGTTCGTCGGAGCGTGAAAGTCCAAGTTCCTGTCTCGGCGGTCGGCAGCGAGGACGGGAAGGGTCTGGCACGGATCACCAGTGCCGTCACTTCCCCGAGACTTTGAGCCACTTTAACTTTGCACCGCGGCGCTGCTTCAGCGGCTGATTTAAAACAAACTTTAATGCTTCCCCAGTAAGTTGATTACACTGACGCCAATTACGGGTGTTTTTTGGAACGCCGGCTCGAGTGTTGTGTAATGCAAACGCGGGGCTCTTGGCAGCGAGGCGGCGAGGGACCCGGAGGGGCTTTGGGTTATTGCGAATGTAATTGCGTGGAACTAAACAATGGAGCCTCAGCCGCACAGACAGCCTGTGGTTAGCCCGCCGCCCTCGCCCTCGCTGATGGGTTTGTGAGGCTCCGCGTGCCCACGCCTCCATCTCCAGCTCGCATGTTAACGGAGCTGCAGAGACCTGACTGACGGGACCGGGACGTTTCTGATCCGGCTCTTGTGAAGGTCAGGGCTGGACTCCAGATGATAATGTGGTTTGGAGCATCTCTGCAGCGAGGCTCTGGAGGGTTTTTTGGGGAGGGTTTGTTTGGCCGTCGGTTGTCAGTCATTTTGATGAACAGTTTATTATCGAGACACTGGGTCTGAACTCAATATGACTTCTGTAAAATGCAAGGCTTTCAAACTAAGAGTAGATGGTCTGTTAATGCAGCGGTGAGCTTCTCTTTGTGGGCGAGGCAGCAAACCACAAATATTGTATGGACTAAAGCAGGACATTTGATGATTACATTTTTTCTAATAGTTTTGGACACAAGTTTGTTTTAATATGCTAACATGACCTCTGGTTCACAGACGTTAACTTCTCGTCTGTATTTACACGCAAGGAAGCTGATTACAGATCAGCCTGCAGCCATGTAGCATTCAGGCTAATTTAGCTCGAGAATGTGACCTCAGGCTGTTTGCAAGCTTCCACATGCTGCTGCTGTGTATATAGTACACACACACACACACACACTATGAACACACACACACACCAGCAGCTTTCTGCTCCGATCACAGTGATTGAGGCGGACGGGCTAATATGGAAATGGGATTCTAGTGAACCACAGTTTCTCTCTCTGAGATGGAAAAGCTCTCAGCTCGGCTCCGAATGTTTACCGAGGAGAACCGAGAGCTACTTTTCCACGAGGCTGTTGGTTGGTGACCAAACAGAGTCCTTCAAACCCGGAAATGAGTCAGCTTTTATTTTTATACAGGGTTCCTACACCTCTTCCAAAGTCAAATTCAAGCACTTTTCAAGTACTTCAAGGTGCATTTCCATGCTTTTCCAGCACCTTCCAACTGTGGTAAACTCCATATTTGTATCAATCCAATGGTCAGTATTCAGTCTACTTATTATGTCACTTGTTCATCACATTAAATGAGATGTTATTGTCCTCTAAACAACCAACATGATGTTTGGAGACAGCTTTTTACAGAAGGACCACAAATGAAAGGAAAACTAATTCCACTAACAGATCCACAGAAATATAATCACCAACTATTTTCATCATCTGTTCATCATCAAAAGTCATTTTTCATTAAGAAATGTCAGAAAATGCTGTTTTCAGTCCCTCAAATATGGAGATCTTCTTTTCTCTGTTCTATCATAGATGTCATCACATACAACACACATTTCAAGACCTTTAGTCTAAATCCAAGCACTTTACAAACCTTGAAAACCCCACACTAAACTTCAAACGTTTTCAAAGATTTCCAGCACCCGTACCAAGTAGAATAAGAGTAGAAATATACCTTAACCATCTCCAGTACATCTGTCTCACACTATCCTGCTCGCTCCGGAGACTAAAGCACTTAAATCAGGAGTTCGACCAGAATATTTTGTGCACCTTTGACACCAATTAGTCGACAGAACGCCCAGTAAGTGGAAAGTGAGAAATAATTTATTTGATCGGGGTCCCTTCAGGATAGCCCACGATCTCCTCAGAACTTCTCCGGTGAGGTTTGACGGCGATGTCGGGGAAACGGCGAGCGCCGTGCAGAGAGAGAGAGAGAGGAGGTTTTATGAAGTGTGTTTCCACCTTCTCAGAGACGTTTGTCTTTGGACGGGAGAACGCTCCAGACGCTGACAGCAGCGATGTGTATCTGGAGGTGTGTTTCGTGTGTTTGTGTGTGTGTGTGATTCATGTGTGTGTGTGTGTGTGTGTGTGTGTGTGTGTGTCTCGGTGTTGTATATTCCTTCTCCAGCACGGTTGAAGTGTTTTGACAGAGCGATTGGCTGCAACATACACAGCTCAGTGGAAGGAATGTCAGTGTGTGACAGTCCGACTCTACTGTAGCTGCGTGTGTGTGTGTGTGTGTGTGTGTGTGTGTGTGTGTGTGTGTCTGTGTGTGTGTTTTCTGTATCTCTGCCACGCTGCTTGTGCTAACAGCCTTCTGCAGCCATTAAAAGCAGCAACATGCTGCTCTGCACATCAGTGCTGATGAGAGTCAGTGCAGGAGGCTGAACCTCCACACTGGTTTCCTCCTCCACACTGGTTTTTCCTCCACACTGGTTTCCTCCACACTGGTTCCTCTAGCAGTCAGGTGCTTTTGCTCGACCTAAGCGACCTTTCTCAAGAAAGTAAAGTAGACGAGCAGCAGATTTAGTGTAAAAAGACATGTGTTCATTCCAGACTGGCTGGGAGGAGAGTGAGAGCCGGGGAGGAGGAGGGCAGGGATTGGCTGGCACACCAGCTGTTTGGGTTTCAGAGACGGCAGTGAAGGGGAGCAGGAGGCCAGAAGAGGCAGCTGGAGAGAGGGCAGAGGGCAGAGGGCAGAGGGCGGAGGGCAGAGGGCAGAGAGGAACCAGCCTCGCCGGCTGTCGGGGGCCGTCTGGATCCGCCTCGCCTACAGGTGGGCTCAGAGACGGAGGGTCTTCTGGGAGGACTCGAGCTAGAGAACCCGAGAGAGGCTCGGCCGAGGGAATGAAGAGAGAGAGGCTCGGCCGAGGGAATGAAGAGAGAGAGGCTCGGCCGAAGGAAAGAAGAGAGAGAGGCTCGGCCGAGGGAATGAAGAGAGAGAGAGGCTCGGCCGAGGGAATGAAGAGAGAGAGGCTCGGCCGAGGGAATGAAGAGAGAGAGGCTCGGCCGAAGGAAAGAAGAGAGAGAGGCTCGGCCGAGGGAATGAAGAGAGAGAGAGGCTCGGCCGAGGGAATGAAGAGAGAGAGGCTCGGCCGAGGGAAAGAAGAGAGAGAGGCTCGGCCGAGGGAATGAAGAGAGAGAGGCTCGGCCGAGGGAATGAAGAGAGAGAGAGGCTCGGCCGAGGGAATGAAGAGAGAGAGGCTCGGCCGAGGGAATGAAGAGAGAGAGAGGCTCGGCCGAGGGAATGAAGAGAGAGAGAGAGGCTCGGCCGAGGGAATGAAGAGAGAGAGGCTCGGACGAAGGAAAGAAGAGAGAGAGGCTCGGCAGAGGGAATGAAGAGAGAGAGGCTCGGCCGAGGGAATGAAGAGAGAGAGAGAGGCTCGGCCGAGGGAATGAAGAGAGAGCGGCTCGGCCGAGGGAATGAAGAGAGAGAGGCTCGGCCGAGGGAATGAAGAGAGAGAGAGGCTCGGCCGAGGGAATGAAGAGAGAGAGAGAGGCTCGGCCGAGGGAATGAAGAGAGAGAGGCTCGGACGAAGGAAAGAAGAGAGAGAGGCTCGGCCGAGGGAAAGAAGAGAGAGAGGCTCGGCCGAGGGAATGAAGAGAGAGAGGCTCGCCCGAGGGAAAGAAGAGAGAGAGGCTCGGCCGAAGGAATGAAGAGAGAGAGGCTCGCCCGAGGGAAAGAAGAGAGAGAGGCTCGGCCGAGGGAATGAAGAGAGAGAGGCTCGGCCGAGGGAATGAAGAGAGAGAGGCTCGGCCGAGGGAATGAAGAGAGGGAGAGGCTCGGCCGAGGGAATGAAGAGAGAGAGAGGCTCGGCCGAGGGAATGAAGAGAGAGAGGCTCGGCCGAGGGAATGAAGAGAGAGAGGCTCGGCCGAGGGTAAGAAGAGAGAGAGGCTCGGCCGAGGGAATGAAGAGAGGGAGAGGCTCGGCCGAGGGAATGAAGAGAGAGAGGCTCGGACGAGGGAATGAAGAGAGAGAGGCTCGGCCGAGGGAATGAAGAGAGGGAGAGGCTCGGCCGAGGGAAAGAAGAGAGAGAGGCTCGGCCGAGGGAAAGAAGAGAGAGAGAGGCTCGGCCGAGGGAAAGAAGAGAGAGAGGCTCGGCCGAGGGAATGAAGAGAGGGAGAGGCTCGGCCGAGGGAATGAAGAGAGGGAGAGGCTCGGCCGAGGGAATGAAGAGAGGGAGAGGCTCGGCCGAGGGAATGAAGAGAGGGAGAGGCTCGGCCGAGGGAATGAAGAGAGAGAGAGGCTCGGCCGAGGGAAAGAAGAGAGAGAGGCTCGGCCGAGGGAATGAAGAGAGGGAGAGGCTCGGCCGAGGGAAAGAAGAGAGAGAGGCTCGGCCGAGGGAATGAAGAGAGGGAGAGGCTCGGCCGAGGGAATGAAGAGAGGGAGAGGCTCGGCCGAGGGAATGAAGAGAGGGAGAGGCTCGGACGAGGGAATGAAGAGAGAGAGGCTCGGCCGAGGGAATGAAGAGAGAGAGGCTCGGACGAGGGAATGAAGAGAGAGAGGCTCGGCCGAGGGAATGAAGAGAGAGAGGCTCGGCCGAGGGAATGAAGAGAGAGAGGCTCGGCCGAGGGAATGAAGAGAGAGAGGCTCGGCCGAGGGAATGAAGAGAGAGAGAGGCTCGGCCGAGGGAATGAAGAGAGAGAGAGAGGTTCGGCCAAAGGAATGAAGAGAGAGAGGCTCGGCCGAGGGAAAGAAGAGAGAGAGGCTCGGCCGAGGGAATGAAGAGAGAGAGGCTCGGACGAGGGAATGAAGAGAGAGAGGCTCGGCCGAGGGAATGAAGAGAGAGCGTCTCCGTCCACAGCAGGAACACCTGCAGAAAAAATGCAGGTGTAAGAATCCATGTGCAAACGTACATCAGTGCAGCCTTAGAAGGGAAACGTTAAGTAAGCAGTGTTGTGTGTGTGTGTGTGTGTGTGTGTGTGTGTGTTGGCAGTGCTTTGAACATCCATTTAAAACTGTAAGCAGCATCTAAAGGTCGTCTCAGACTCCACTCCTGCAGGATTCGTGTTTTGAAAATACTGAAATTCTGACTTCAACACGACAGCCTGCCTATCGATATTTATGATCTTAATGTACACGTCATTTTAAAAAAGATTTGCAACAGGGAGGCCAATGCTTACATGAACATGTAATGGCAAGATCATATAGGCTTAACCTGCGATTCATGATATTATCCAGATAATTATTAAAAAATGTCTCTGCTTAGTGGGGGCAAAATAATAAGCTTATGGACAAAGTGCCCAAAACGAGTTGGGAATGTAACATCACCTGACCTGTGACGGTGTGACCATGTGACTCGTGTTCTCCGCTCCACAAGCTGCCGCTTGAACGTCGTTTTAGGAGCTCGGCTTCGATCTTACAGAAGATTTCAGACTTTTCATCTCCGTTTGCAGCACACACGGACTCTCCGTAATATTGCTGATCGATGTGAGGAATCAATTCCGTCTCATTGGCGCCGAGTTTAAAGTGCATCTGCTAATGTTGTTTGCGCACATGTGGTAGGAAGTGAGGGGGTGGGGGGGGGGGGGGTGACAGATTGGCTGTGTGCAGCATTCGAGATGGCTGTCTGATGGATTAGCATCAGTGGCATTAGCAGTGATGTGTGATGGAGATGATTTGTGATGCCCGGATCCCCAGATCTTCCATCGTTCTCAGCTGATTCCAGTACAGCAGCCAGACTTTAAATCATCCTCGGGGCTGAGGGAAGCGTGTGTGTGTGTTTGTGTCATATTTATATCACATGTGAGGAGATTTATATCACATGTGAGGAGGTATAATGATCGAATATGAAAGATAGCATGTTTCTTTTATCCCCTCCTTCGCTCGTTGCCATGGTTACTAATTGGCTTACAGTGGAAGTTAACAAGCTGTCCTGTCCGTCGGCTGTGGGTTGATCCCTGGCGGTCCAACTGAGAGACCCTCTCTCTGCCAGACGCTCTTCCTTTCAAGGTTATTTTGGCATTCTGACCTTGAGGGAAAAACCTGACCTCTGTGAAATTTATAATTTAATAGGCTGCCCTCATTTCTGCACTGCCACCTCTCTCTCTCCCCCGGATCAGTCGAGAGACAGCCAATCAGACGGAATCAATACATGAAGTGTGGGAGGAGGTCGGCGCCAACATCCTCTCCTCACCTGGTTTCAGGCGTGGGACCATATGAAGATTAATCATGATCCTCCTTTCAAAAATAACTGTGATTCACGATATTATCCCATTCTCTTAAAACGGCACGTTAACATACTGGTATCCCTTTATGTTTGGTTAAGAAACACGTTTTCATCGCATCACAGATGAAACATCTACTTTTAGTGAAAAACAATGAAATAATATTAAATGGTCATAAATCATAACAGTGACATGTATAAATACAAGAAAAATACATTAAAATGTATTTTTGCATTTCTCACATTGTACATATATAAGTCAAAGCTAGCATAATATACATATTTGAACAAAATATAATGTCTATAGACACCTTCTGTAAAATGTAAACAAACCAAACAGAACAAAGATTTAATTACTGAATGGATCAACAGACTGGATTATGTATTTACATGTAAAAGACTCTGGTTCAGACCAGGGTTCAGACCAGGGTTCAGACTCGGTCTGTGGTTTGCCGCTGTAACACGACCCCAGTCCTCATTACATGTCAGGATACGTGACTCGCTAATTCTCCCGTCAAAGACCAACCAGGCAACCCGACACGAGAACCGCAATCCACACGCCGCCGCCGGCACCATCAAAGATCAAATTAGCGGAGCGCGATCCGCACATTGACCTACATCTTCATTCTGATTGGACAGCGGGGGCCGGGACACTGAAGTGTAGAGTGTCGGTGTAGGGTGATGATGATATGGGCTTACGGACTACAGGGCCCCGCGTGTCGGTTCAAAGGCTGCCCTTATTTAGGAGGCTGGCGTGGACAGGAGCGGTGGGTGGCACGTCGGCGGCGTCGCATTCAGCCGCCACCTGGATTCTTATGAGCTTGATCGTTTTAACATTAGTTAACATCGTTTGTCTCTGCACGTATCCATCCTCACATCGCTGATGGAGGTAAAAGCCATGGAGTCGTGTGGAATTTACTTTTAACAATACTGTGATGCAAGTTTTTGTTCATGTCTTCCAGTGGAGAGCAGGAAGTGGAGAATAAATCAATAAATACATAAGGTGTGTTTGTCCAGTAAACATAGCGTGTGTGTGTGTGTGTTTGTGTGTGTGTGTGTGTGTGTGTGCGTTGGCTGTGGGAGAACAGCATGTGCTGTGCTGTATAGTGAACACTTGTGAAACTGTGCTGCACATATTTACAGTGACACTCGACAGCTTATTTCTTGCACCCACACGGCCAAACAAAAACACCTACACACACCCCCACCCCCACCCGTCTGCCTCGGTGGGCTCTCTTTGCTGTATGAGTCATCACACACACACACATTCACACACACACACACTCACACAGGTGACACATTCCAATAAGGCCCGGAGCGGTTTTCCAGTACGTGTGTGCACAGACGGTCTGACATTTGGTCAAAGCCCCCGGGGGGCTGCCGTCCAGTCCACCCCAGCAAAGAGGCCCGTCACTGGGCCTCCTCGCTCCCGCAGGTAGCCTCCCTGGAGCTCACCTGTTATCTCTGCCTCCTGCGCCTCAAGCCCTCCCCTGACTGCCCAGGGTGCTCCCTCTGTTTCAACACACACACACACACACACACACACACACAAAACACACACACAAAACACACACACACACACATGCCAGTCTCGCCAGGCAGTGAACTAGGACAGGAGGCAGGGCCGGCGACACCTCTCCCGAGTCTCCGTGATGCCCTAGTTTCTCCTGCAGCCTACTTTCCTCCACTAACACATACACACATCCCGACAGCTACCTTCACGCACAAACGCCGCTCCCTGTTGCCGGGCCGACCGTCAGCTGTTAACGTTAAATGTGCAGGACAGCGTTGGCTAGTTTCATGGATCGGCGTGTCGAGCTGAGACGTCGTTATCTCCGACTCGCTGACCAGACGGCAGCGGAGCCGTTCCACATACAAGCGACGTGTCAATACGTCGGCCTTTAGTGTTGCTCCCGTCGCCTAGCAACCAGCTGCGAGTTGACAAGAAAGAGCATAGAGCAGTTAACTAAAGATATCTGATTAGAAAAGAGGAGGAAGGAGCCAGAACTCATATTTTATTCTTTTGGTTTGACATGATGGAAGAAGAGAGGCTTCATGGTAGATTTCGGGCTGAGAGTTTATTCTGCTTGTTGATTAGAAATCAAATCGTCTCTTATGTCGTTCCTTCGTGGTATTAAAAAACTTTCCGTCCTCTTATGGATAGTTTCTCCGTCAAGTTTACAGGAAGTAATGTAATGTAGCTCTTCATGGGAAGTCACTCTGCACCAGACTCCAATTAAAAAAATAGCCTTTAATACGCTACATACATATATAGGTATTACATATTTTCCTTTTTAATAAATGCTGTGTGGTGGATCTGAAGAGCGGTTCATGTGGATTTAAAAAAGAGGCCGATTTATATTTGAATAATTGCTACATTTGAGAACAGAGTTTGGTGGGGCGTTATTAACAAAGGGATATTATGAACTGTCTAAATGTTTTCATACTAAACTATCAGGCAGTACAAATACCTGTTTACTAAATGTAAAGCAATGCCAGAATGTTTTCATGTTAAGCAGATTTTGTATCACGATAACGTTGTGAATGGTAATTAACTTGTTCATATCGTATCGACGTCTTCGTCTCCGGCGAACAGCCTGAAGCCGATTGAGAGACACCGGTCAGCCCTAGTTGGCCGCGGTGATCGATGGGAGCCTCCCCGTCAGAGTCATAGATCAGGACGGTCGATGGCGCCGTCGTGCCGGACGGCGTTGAGAGGAGTTGGCAGTCAATAAGTCAGGCGGTGTAAAACGCCGTGTGATAAGCCCGACCTGCAGAGATAAACAATCTGACGGAGACGTCTCCGAGTCGAGGAGAGCTGAGCAGCAGATGGTGCACATCGGCTCCCGCTATCCCACTCCGTCCACTTCCTGTGATGGAGCGCCGTCGACCCTCGCTGGACATCCTTCTCTTCTGTGTGAGGCGTAAAAAAACAAATAAAGATGCTATATTTTGGACCAGCGGTTGAAAGGAAAAGAGAGAGAGAGCCTCCGAGGTGCGAATTACACTTCAACCACGTGTGCAGAGCGTTCACCTGCGATAAGATGGATTAGCGCTAAATGCTAACCCCGCTACCTGCAAATGTGTTTTGTCGCCACTAATGGGCGATGCAGCTGCGCTCTAATGCGACCCGCCCGCTGCCGTTAATGTGACCCTTTTAACCGCCGTGACATGACACTCTGCATGCTGCCAGGCGCCGCAGCATCCTCCCCCGAGGTCCCCATGGCAACAGGGGGACATCAAAGAGACGGCAACAAGAGGCGCTGAAACGGAGGGGCGGATGACAAAGTGCTCTGGCGTACAGACCCACACGTGCTCTCCATCTCCTCCTCCACCTCTCACAGCGCCGAGGTGGGTTCAGGCCTCGTTTCCAGCTGATTGGACAGGAAGCTATTTAATCAGCAGAGTCCACCAGCTGGGAAATGATTCGTCTCCTTTTGGGGGGGGGGGAGTTCAATACTTGAGTCGAGTCAATCGTTCCAGAGCGGCTGCAGCACCGGGGCCCCCCCGAGACGGCCCCTTTAATATCGAGTTTGGCTCCTTATTGACGGGCTGACATTCAATTTGGGCTGCAAAAATCTTGACTGTAGCTCATTGGTGGAGATAACAAAGTTATTGTTTTTGTCACATGCAGCACAAAAAAAAAAAAAGGAAACTTGAGTTGTACGACTCATATCGACTGGAGTTATGGATAAAGACGTGTTTTGTAAAGTGACAGTGACCGAAGGGAAGTAACGAATACTATGTTACTTTCTATCAGGACATTTGCAGACAATCTGAGCTTCATTCAAAAACCTCAAAAGAAGCTTGGGAATGTAAGAAAAGTCATATTGGGTACATGCAGCCCTAGAGGCTCGGTCTGATCCACTTTGCTTGATTCACATGTTGCAGCTCCGGGTCCGTCTATGAACAGCAGCAGCACACAGACGGACTGGGAGGAGGTTAGCTGAACAGAATCCTTTAAATATGCCCTTATGGCTTATTATCAATGAAGAAAAATGAAGACTCAAATAAGATCCAACGAGAGGCAAGACAGACCAAATATAAGTAACAGGAAAGATAAGTACGTAAACAGTAAAAGACTAAATATATAATTCATATATGAGTGACATAGATTTTGATGGATGTTTTACAACCCTGTCTGTGAAACTCTTCGTTCACCAGATTCTCATCGATTCAACCTTGAGCCCGGGCGAATAGTTTGTTCCGGGCATAATAGAATTCCCAGGGGGACTGACGCGCGTTCACCGTGACCTTCGACCTCACAAATCTAATCAGCTCATTCTTGAGTGCAACCGGACGTTTTAAGCTGAATTTGAAGAAATTCCCTGCTGGCGTTCCTGAGATATCGTACGTGTGGATCGACCTGAAAACATGACGCCTCCGGCCACGGCAGGGGACACACACACACACACACACACACACACACACACACACACACACACACACACACACACACACACACACACACACACACACACACACACACACACACACACACACACACATCGATACGAGACTTTGAAATTCATGTCTTGTTTGCGGTCTGGATTTAAAATGTCCTAAAATGTCCTTAAAAACCAGCAGGTCCCCTCCAGACCCCCAGCAGGTCCCCTCCAGACCCCCAGCAGGTCCCCTCCAGACCCCCAGCAGCACGCCGCCTCCCTTTTTGTTCTCCTCATCACCATTCATCTCGCCCTCCCTTTAATCTATTTTTCTCTCTCCCCTGCTCAACTTCTCTTTGAAACCCGGGCGTGAAATCTGATCTGGGAGCAGCCAGCTGCTAACCTACCTGTTCTGATCATGGGCTCCCCGCGGTGTTCAGGTGACCTCTGACCTCTCAGCCTCTGACCTTATCTCCATCCACACAGCCTCGCTGCCTTTCATCCCCGAGCATCGTGACTCAACCGACAACACGGATCAAAGAAGCAGGATGGATTTATAACACTTTAAATAGAGGACAATAAACATATTTAGGCTTTTCTTTTTAAATAGTAACATTTTTACATCAACAAACAAACATTTTAAGGGGAGGATACTTTGTGTATGCAAATTAATAATAAACTTTATTAGGGCCCGAGCGCCGACAACGTCGGGCAGCGAAGCCCTATTGAAACTGTATTGTTTTTTATTATTTTATTTTCCAGAGGCCTATTTGGGGGCCTAAACATATTCAGAAGTTGAAAAAAATTGGCCTGCTAATAGAAAACGGTGAAAATTTTGATATTTTAAAGGTTTCATAGTTGGCCACAAAAAACTGGCTCGCTAGCGCCACCTAACGCAAAGAAGGATGGCCAGCTCACACCGTAACTCCAATTGACTAGAAATTTTGCACAGACATGCAGATCCGTGTGCTCTACAAAAAATTACATTATGGCACCAAAGTCCGCCTACCGAAATTTTCCGCCATTTTGAATTTTGTGAAAAACACGTTTTTGCTCATTCTTCCTAAACCGTACAACCGATTCTCACCAAAATTGCTGTGGATCATCATTAGACCAAGTTGATTAAGTGACATCAAAACCTTTGAAAAATATCGTTGCGTTTAGAAGTTATAAGCCAATGAACATCGGAGGGGCGGGGCTCTAGAAATCAATAAACATAACTCCATAATCTCTAACCCAATCATCACGAAACTTGCAGGATATGTTGAAATATCTCCCTGGAACATATCCTGAAAGTTTTATTAAAATTGACCACTCGGGGGCGCTACAGTATATCAGCAAATTTAGGCCATTTTAGCTTATTGTAGGGTTTGTATTTTAACGAACTCCTCCTACACCGTTGATCCGATTCATGCCAAACTTGCTGAGACTGTTCTAGAGGCCTCAACGATGCAAAATCATCGAAAGGTCTTACAAAAGTCAAAGGGCGTGGCCAGGGCAGCGCCATGAACATGGACGAATTTCATGCTTTGACCACAAAAATCTAAACTGTTATAACTTCAATGTACATTGTCTGATATGATCAAAACTTCACATATTTGTCAAGAGTACCACCCTGAACACATCTGCACTGCAATATTGACTCATATTCAGAGCGCCACCTACTGGCAATAGAAAGTGTTAAGTTTTGTACTTCAGCGCACTCTTCCTAGCAGCATTATCAGATTCACCTCAAACTTGGTCACCATGTACTCAAGTCTTCAATGATGAAAAGCTATCAAAAGGTCTTACATTAGTCAAAGGGCGTGGCCAGGGCGTTGCGTTTTGCCAGTGTAAAGGAAGTCATTGTAACTTCAGCATACAATGTCCAATCTGCTCGAAACTTGCAGGATGTGTTGAAATCTCTCCCTGGAACATATCCTGAAAGTTTTATCAAGATTGACCACTCGGGGGCGCTACAGTTAATCAGCCATTTTAGGCCATTTTTCCCATTTTACCTATTGTAGGGATTGTATTTTGACGAACTCCTCTTACAGCGTTCATCCGATTGCTGCCAAACTGACAGAGACTGTTCTACAGGCCTCAACGATGCAAAATCATCGAAAGGTCTTACAAAAGTCAAAGGGCGTGGCCAGGGCAGCGCCATGAACATGGACGAATTTCATGCTTCGCCACAATACTCTAAACTGTTATAACTTCAGTGTCCATCATCCAATCTGGTTCAAACTTCTCACGTTTGATGAGAGTCCCACCCTGAACACGTGTGCACTGCAATATTGACATGAGTTCAGAGCGCCACCTGATGGTACCTGGAACTATCATTTTTTTACACTTTTACCGCTCCTCTGAAGAGAAAGATCACCTTTAGCTTTGACGTACCCGCATGAAACTTTGTAGGTACGTAAAACATGTAGAGATGTACAAAAAAGCCTCTTGGACCCATAGCCTAAAATGTACAGGAAGCCAGCCATTTTGAATTTAATGTGAAATTTTAACCGATCTTTCGCCTTTTGTATGCAGTATTTCAACGAACTCCTCCTAGACCGTTGATCTGATTCCTACCAAACTTTGTGAGACTGTTCTAGATGCCGTAATGATTAAAAATCATCAAAAGGTCTTACATAAGTCAAAGGGCGTGGCCAGGACGGCGCCACGAGTGCGGACGAATGTCATGCTTCACAAAACTCTAAACTGTTATAACTTCAGTGTCCATTGTCTGATCTGGTTCAAACTTCTCAAGTTTGATAAGAGTCCCACCCTGAACGTATCTGCACTGCAATATTGACCTGAGGTCAGAGCGCCACCTGATGGTACCTGGAAATATCATGTTTTTACACTTTTACCGCTCCTTTTAAGAGATTGAACACCTTTAACTTTGACGTACATGCATGAAACTTTGTAGGTACATAGAACATGTAGAGATGTACAAAAAAACCCCAGGGACCCATGCCCGAAAAATGTACAGGAAGTCTGCTATTTTGCATTTTATGTCAAATTTAACCGAATTTTTCGCCTTTTTCATGCAGTGTATTTCAACGACCTGCTCCTAAAGCATTGATCCGATTCCTACCAAACTTTGCGAGCCTGTTCTAGAGTCCTCCACGATGAAAAGTCATCAAAAGGTCTTACATAGGTCAAATGGCATGGCCAGGACGGTGTCCTGAACATTGACAAATTTCATGCTTCGACCACAAAAATGTAAACTGTTATAACTTCAGTGTCCATTGTCCGATCTTTTTCAAACTTCTCACGTTTGATGAGAGTCCCACCCTGAACACGTCTGCACTGCAATATTGACTCACAATCAGAGCGCCACCTATTGGCGACATGAAATGTCATGTTTTTACACTGTATAAGGTCCCAGTGTCGTGGAACTTTGCGCCCCAGTCGAACGTGACGACTTCACTCATCTGACACAGTGATGGATGCAACGATTCAGGCGACGACCAGCGCCGTGGCGGTGGCTGGGGACGACCCACGCCGTGGCGGTGGCCGGGGACGAAACGTGCCGTGGCGGTGGCCGGGGACGACAGGCGCCAGCCGTGGCGGTGGCCGGGGACGACCCGCGTTGTGGCGGTGGCCGGGGACGACCGTGGACGACTGGCAACGTGGCGGTGGCTGGGGACGACCCGCCCCGTGGCGGTGGCCAGGCCAGGCGGTCCGACACGTCAGGCGGTCGTAGCACTAACCGAGTTACGTGCCATGCGAGGGCCCGTTATCACTGCTCGCAGTTTTAATTTTTATTATTATCGGATACTTAACAAATGGCTGAAAATTAAATACAAATAGTAACTGTAGCTAAATTAACAAATTTTTTTATCAATCAACCACATTTTTTGAGACGCAACTTACTGATTTATCAATTTATTCAAAATGTTAATTTTTAATTGCCAGTGAATATAACAATTTATTTACCCACATATACATTTAGTATTTTATTGACTCGTCTCCTGTTAAAAACAGTTTTGTCTGAAGGATTCATTTAATTAATTAAATCACTGTAAACAGCAACTATAGGTTAAAAAAAACATCCTTTTTATCCGTTTATTGCATATAATTATCCCACTGACTGTGACGTCTTTCACTATTTCTCTCTTATTTAACTTTAATAAGCAGATAAAGACGCGTCGCCTAAAAACAACCAGATTCTGTTGCCGTCTTCGATCCAACCGAAGGGATCAATCCCAGAATTCATCTGTCCAGGATCCATCTATCAAAGCGATAGCAGGTAGTTCTCATTAGCGGTTTAATTGAAGCCCATATCGGGATCTCCTCTGCTCAATCACAGAGACGGCCTGCTTCCTGTTTCAATTACCAACAGCTATTACCGGCTTTGATCCGCTCATCGTCCCGCCGAGGCTTCAAACTCCTCCACGTTATCACAAGTGTGTACATAAGCCAGCTCACAGATTGAAGACACTACCGTATGCACGTGGACCTGCACCGGGCGGGTCACAGCCGCGTTAACGGCACGGCTCGGAGCTTCGGGGACTCGTCCTATCGCAGATGTAATTCATATTTAAATGCTGTTGTGCTCCTTCTCGTCTGGTAATTGTGTTTGCACTTCCTGGTTACTGTTGGAAGTGGATTCACTGAAGCGTTCTGTTGATAGCAGCCTGGTAATCGCTAATTACAGAAGCACACACACACCCAATGAGCCGGCTTGTAAAAGGGTCCCTGGCTATTATTCACCGGCATCCTGGCGGGTGAGCGAGTGAGCGAACGAGCACCGCTTAATGGGACGCTTCTGGGAAAAACGGCATCGGTGACATCACATGCAGGTTTCTGATGAGGGGTTTTCACTCGCCGCCATGATGTGATGGAGCACGCGATAGCTACATGTGAGCAATGGGGTGGAGCGCCAGAAGGGGAAGTGATGACCACCACTCGACTGTTAGCAGGATATTGATTTAGTTCATATGGATCGGTGGTGGTTCCGCCATTATCACGGAACGAAGACTCGATATGCTGCGATCGCACCGTTTCTACTGAACTTTGGTCTGCAGCGTCACCAGAGAGAGTGTGACGTGTAACACAGCGGCGTTGGAGCTAGTGTGAAGTATTAAATAACAATCACAAACACGATTCCTCCCGAACACAAGAACAACAACAGCAGGTGAAGAGTTGAGCTTTCAAGCACAAGAGAAGTTGCTGAGCATCATAGCGTAATTTTAGACAAACGTTCGTTTTCCAGAGTTTATTCTGCAATAATTTCAGTGGCAGGAACCGAAGCAACGCAAACTTCCTGTCGGCCTACAGACGTACGCTGTCCCTGCAGCGCCGGTGTATTAGAGAGATCAATGAGTTGTGCACAGCCTCGACAATTAAATCAAGATTTGACCCATTTAAAAAATGGTGGTCGACGCTGATTTTATGGCCGCCACCAGTAAACAAATGTATGGGAGACCCTGTAATGTACACCGGAGAGCGATGAATCAATGTTGGGATGAAGACCTGCGACGCGTCCCGGTGTAGCCGACTGGATGTGCGTTCCCGGGGAGGCAGCGGCGGCGGCGTCCATCCCTCAGTGCGATTCCCTGAACGACTGCTGGCGCCGAGAGTGATGGTGATGACCTTCCCTCCCTGTGCGGTGTTCACCGTGTGAGTAATGCCTTCACTTCATCAGCGAATCGTTGCGTCTCTTTCTCTCGTTTCCCCCCATCGTTGAAAGCAAACGAGGAAGTACAGCCTGTACGCCTGCGAGGATACGCCGCCGCCGGCGCCTGCGTTATCTGTGTCAATGAAAACACACTAATGTGAGACGTTTGCAATCTAGCAACAAACGAGCAGATACTAACTATTAATTCTATGTGTCAAAGGTTTGCTGCCGGCACCGTCAGGCCCGTTAAACAGGCCCGTCAGCAAGTTAAACCTATAGAAAACAATCATAAAAGGTAGAAACAATGAGGCACCTTTGTGATAAATGCAACAAATGCAGCATTTTCTCCAGCTATTCCGCTACCATGACGTGATCATGACGTGCGGCCCCAGAAACGGCTCTGGGCCCAGATGGTTATTTATTCTCTATAAAAAGGAAACTCAGCAGTTTGACCGCTTCACAAATAGCCATGCATATTTTGCAATTGTTGTTGAAAGTTGTTGTCTTGTTCTCGTCCCACATATTCAGTCCCACGTAAGGAATTAAGAGTTGAAATGCAGCCGCAGCACTTCTGTGTACTCGCTGTAATATGCATGCAGAATTACTACATGACCCACCTACTGCACAACCAGCACAGCCTGCTGCTTACCCCGCCTCCCAGTGCCTTGATAGTGGGGGGGTCGCACTGGTCTGGACTGGGACGAAGACGCAGTTTTATTTCATTTCTTTATTCCGTTTTCCCATTTCCACTCCACATAGTTCCTACATTCCTCCAAAACGAGACACAATCGTGACTTTAGCTCTGTTTTTTTTTGTCAACCTTTTTAAAGCTCTGTGGATTTTTGTTTTTTTTTAATTGTTCGTTTACATAAAAATGTTATCAATATGAGCTTTAAGAGGTGATAGCAGGACCCTTTTACGATGAAGGCTCCCCAGATGAGACCTCGGACACAATAACGACGTGTGGACCTTCTGAACTTCCGTAATAACTTTCACACTTTGTTTCACTGTTCTGAGTTCAGTCTTATAAATCTGACGACGCCGGAGGACAGCGGATGTCACGGACATTTTTTGATTGGACATCAGAGCTGGGAGGGAAGTGGCCTTCCTCACATCCGTTCAAACAAAACCCTTATTAATCCTTCGTCAGGCAGTTCATTCTCATCATCCAACTCTTCAATCATTTTCTTTTTCCTAGCCATGGACTCACAGGATTTATTACACTCTTTTTCAATATCTGCTTTTATCCAATAAGATTACGTTTTCCCCTCACGCCAGCAAAAACTCAGCACCACCTAGTGGCCTGAAAAAGCAACCGTTGCCAACAAGCTTTAGAGCGTTTTCAGAACTAGCTGCTTGTTCCCAAACCTTTGAGCGTATCTGAACACAACAATCACTGTTGGGAAATCGACACATCAACATGTATGCAAATATTTTTGCCTGAATGGAAATAAAGCAACTAACTTCACCTCTGAATACGCCGTTAACCCGCATTTGCAATATTAATAGTTTAGCGTGATGGTGCATGGACCTGCCTTTCTACATCCCTGCATCGATACAATATTGCCACGGGAAAATATCTCATTGCTTTGTTGCATCTTTATAAAGTTATATGAAACTATTGAATCACGGCTGTCAAAAACATCAAAGACCACCTCGCAAACCGGGGGTCCAAATCAAACAGAAATTCTAAATATTCTAATTAAAAATCAGAGATTATTGGAGCCCTGCAGATGAAGATCATATGTTCATGTCTGAGGGCAAAGATGATGATAATAATAGCTCAAAAACACAAACACGTCCCTCCCTCTGCATATTAGCATGGACTCTATCTCCATCTCTAACCGTCTCTATCCCAACCTGTTTCTCTTCCTGCGGTGATGCAGAGAGGGGGGGGGGGGAGGTGATTATAGATGGTGGTGTCTCATCAGAGTTCCTTCCCTCGGAGTGCGCGGCCGTGAAATGTCAGATGAGACTCCAGATGGGTGGATGTTTGAAGGCCTGAAGAGCCCATCTTTCAGTCTGCTGGACCCAGAAGAGCAGCGCTCCGTTGGCCCCTGACAGGTTTGCCAATAAAGATGGAAGTCCACCACCACTTATGTGATATTAATATGGCCGATGGTCAGGCATGTAGGTTCCTAGTGGAGCTCAGTTGTACATCATTCTTTGTTTTTTTTATTTGTTCTGGGATCACACTGGAGGTCATATTTCCGTGGTTTTGCTACGGTTGAAGGACAGCTCCTTATGATAATTTATTAGTCATATCACAATGATGTAATTATCATTTTCACATTTTCTGAATGTCAAGCACATTTTTTAATTAAAACTAACGAAAAGAATAACCTTGTATCTTCCTCTTGTTATGTACGACAGTAGAAAATTGTGATATCCTGATAAACAACAGTTCGTTAATAGTTTTTAGTCTGTAGTCTGAAAATGATGGCAGAAACGTTTAGTCGTCTCATTTAGCCGCTTGTTAGCAACCGTCTTTTTAATGATGTGTAAAAGCTTCGAAGGAGCCAGAGGCATATTTACTGACATATTTTATATCGTAAAACAAAACGTTAAAAATCCTTAAGCCTAGACATAATTTCAGGCATCCAACAAAAAACACATCGACTTCGAGACCAGAAGGGAACAGGAAGAGTAAAAACGCGTTTTCAGGTTGTCCTGCAGTTGGAAACTATCGTAGCTGTCCATGGTGCTGAAGCTTCCTCCGCAAAATGATAAAGAAATAAACAAACAATCCCTGAATCTAACAAAAATATGTTATTGCAGAGTGAACTTTCATAAGTGAAATCTCAAATGACGATGATTATTATGCCTCTGGTGACAAAGCTTCTTCACCCTCGAACAGAATCACCATTATCTGACGTTTAGAGCTCAGTGGATCTGCAAATATCATATCTATATTATTATTTTAACATCTACCAGATGATTTCAGTTCTTATCTCCACTGTCTCACTGCTGAATCCATATCATCATATTAGTTATGGCCTATTTACAATTTTCCTTAATTAATAGACGATGTTTCTAAAAAATATATATATTTTCTGAATGTTTAATTTCATATGCAAACTAAACACACCTGCCACGCTTAAAATCAGGGTCATCGCTGGTAAACTGGGATTCGGTCCGTTAATGGAAACCCTCATCCTCCCTCTCTTTTAACAGAAGCTCCTCATCCACAACATCTTAATAAAATGACAAAGTGAAAACAATAACAGCGCTGATATTTCATTTTTAAAAGTTTCTTGGGCAGATGTTTTTCTCCTTGTACAATAAAATGACTGCAGGGAGCGTATATATATATTTCATAAAGCAGGTATTTATCTTGTGGGGCGATGAGCGGTGCCTTCCTGACCTGACCTGACCCTCCATCATCTGTCAGCCTCCACAGGAGCACTCAGTCCCACTCAATAACCCCCCATCCATCCTTCCCCCGGCTCCATGAACGTAACCCGCAGAGACCCGGCCCTCGCACAATGGGTTGTGACAACCCTGACCGAGGCCTGACCTGTGTTTGTGTGTTTGTGTGTGTGGATCTGTGCA
This sequence comes from Eutrigla gurnardus, assembly GCF_963514095.1. Classification (NCBI taxonomy): domain Eukaryota; kingdom Metazoa; phylum Chordata; class Actinopteri; order Perciformes; family Triglidae; genus Eutrigla; species Eutrigla gurnardus. Next base: position 25,385,412 of record NC_139922.1, on the reverse strand, counting down.
TGCACACTGCACATATAATATCTAGAGATGGGCCTGATATGATCCAGTTTCGGGATCTGATGTGATATGGTGGCGTATCAGATATCAGGGCCGAGGTTTACGACCGGTTCTCACTGACGAGGCGCCAAATAATGCAGCAATAACCTGTAGCAAACTTTACTTTAAGATACTTACGGCAGAAATCATTTAAACTGGATGCACGTAGCATAAAGCTCATCAGTGGAGTCAGTGGAGCATCGCAGTAAAAAGGGAAGTGAAATCAACGGGTTAGTTACCAGTAGGGTTGGGCATCGAGATCCGGTTCCAAATAGGAACCGGTTCCTAACCTCCGGTTCCGGAACCGTTAAGAAGCTGTTGGAATTGCGATTCTTTTTTTTTGGTTCTTAAACGTCCGCACTAGTTTGTTTGTTTTACTCCGCTCGCACTAGTTTGTTTGTTTTACTCCGCTCGCACTAGTTTGTTTGTATTACTCCGCCCGGCGTGCGGAGACTCCGCGATAGAACGATCAGTAACGAGTAGTCAAACGCGCTACTATTGCCAAACCAGTAGTCAGATTAAAGTTACTTATCCAAATACACGGCGCGTTACTATTTTTGTCAGTAAAAAAAAAAGATCTGCTTTCTTCGTGCGTCTCAGCGGGGTGACGTATGTTAGCCGACACCTTCACGGACGGTCGCGTGTAGTCGGCTTTACCGGCAGAAACGTAAACAATGGAGGGGGAGAGATACGCATTTTCCAGCTGGAAATACAAGCATTATTTCGACTTCATCTCAGCAAAAGATGGCAACATAAAGGTTCGTTGTACACTCTGTGTTAATAACAAAGTGTTGTCTACTTTCAAGAATACAGCGTCAAACTTGAAAAAACATTTAGAGTCACAGCATGGCACAACCACATTAAAAGAGCAGGTCCCGCCCGGTGACGGTGAAAAGGTGCAGCGTGTGAATAAACAAGACGAGTTCTCGATTTCACGGAGCTCCTGCTAACTCAGTCTGTGCTGAGATGCGAGCGGAGTCTCTCTTGAGTGTTTAGTGGAGAAATGTCTCGCTGCTTGCTGGCCCCGCCCCCTCCCTTCATCATCACGCCGCTCATACTTGAGGACTGTGCTCATTTGTTCCATAAAAAACACTCCTTGCTGCTCTAATGCTGGTTCAATATTCATAAAATGTTCATTCATGATGTTACTGCCATTACAATATGCAAACAATTATTTAAGTTAAGTGAAGTCAAGAGTACTACTTTTCAAAGTAACTGTGGCAACACTGGACCTGTTGACCTGCACCTCAAAGAATCGGAATCGAGAATCGTTTAGAACAGGAATCGAAACAGAGGATCGGAATCGGGATCGGAATCGGTAAAATCCAAACGATGCCCAACCCTAGTTACCAGTTAAGGGTTGTCGGGCTTTCAAAAGCAAAATCAGATGGAACTGAATGAATGCCTTTCATTATACTGAATGTCAATGGTCCATCTGAGCCGAGAAGGAAGAAATGTTTGGCTGAGTCCTCCCCACCAACCCCTCGCCACCGTTTGCTGACATCGATAGCGTTACCGGCGGCTGAAAGAAACGCCATTTCAAGAGTCTCCATCTTCCGCATGGTGACGTATTTCTGAGTGAAACAGGAGGCGGGACTAAACATTGGGAGGAATTTGACTTGATGGTTGAAAGGATGAGCTCACCACCCTCTCCAGCTCCGATTGATTGATTGATTGACAGATGAATGTCATGATATTATTGGCTGGCGTTAGCTGAAGCAAGCAGGCATCATATTTTGATTTTAGGAAGAATGCTCGCTGTCTTTTCAGCACATATTGTTAAATAGGTGAACAACGGGGGACGTGATCTAAAGGGGATTTTCCTTTCAGCTCCACTTTAATGGGTTTTTTATACTGTAGATATTTATTTCTCTGCATGGTTCAATTATTTCATCTTCACTCTGAAAACCTTATGAAGGATTTGTCAGTTCGCCGTTGCATTATTCTTTGAAACTCTCGTATTACTTTTGAACGCACGTATTAAACCAACCAGGAGTTGATTGATCGTTGCCGTGGCGGTTTGCTCCCGATTGTATGTGAAGCCGAGTTAACCTACAGGTCAAATACTTTGGAATACATTTAAATTCAATGCAGAGTTTAGACAAGAAAAAGAGCTCCGATATCAGAACAAATATCCACATTCAGGTATCAGAATCAGACCTGAACTGGAAAAAGCATCGTTGCGTCTCTACTATTGTGCGTCAGACTCCTGGTTGTGTACGTTGGTTTATGGGAGGAAGCGGGAGGCTGATGGGGGAGAAAATCTCTCTCCCTGCAGAACACTTCCTGTCACTGCTCATCCATCCTCTTCCTGACATTTCCCTCCATCGCCGCCTTCAACCGAGTCTTGCAGATTAAAAAAAAAAAAAAAAAAAACGACCCCGGCGATCATCCACCTTTTCTAATCACGTGCACGTAAGACACGTGCACACGCCGGTTATTGGCCCACAGCTCTCTTTTGTCTTTAATGCGAGCGGTGGTTTTATCTCAGCGCCACGTATAATGGCTCAGAGATGGTATCATCAGAGACGGGCCAGCTTGACTAAATGGGAGCAGCAAATTGACTGTAGTATTAGGAGAGATGGGCCTCCATCTGATAGGATCCCATTAAAGCAGGCTTGCAGATGAATATGATTAGCTTTTCATTCCTCCTAATGGAAACATATTCTGGGGAGGAGGAGGAGATGAAACGTTGTGGAGTGATGGGCCTCTGATGGGGTTGTTATTGCCTAATTTGGGTAGAAAGACCATTAAAGTTCTTGGAGGGGACGATGAATGGCGTCTGTAAGTATACTCTCGGTTATGGCTCTGGACCGCTGGTTCACCGTGTGTGGGCAGTGCTTTGCTTTGTTGATGCCTCCACTTTAATGGCTTCACGTCGGGGATGGGTTTTCTTTCGCCGAAACGTGACTAACGACTTTCGAGGTTTCATCTCCTGCCCCGAATGATGCGATCCGTGTGTTTGTGTTACTGTTGTGGTTTTTTTCACCGTCGTTATCCGGCTGTGACAGAAGTGCTTCGTTAGATCATAAAACCACCATCGTGAGCACGACTTCTTAAGCAGATTACTGTTCATTAACAGGGAACATCTGGGGGAAGCCAGTCCTCGTATCAGAGCCGGCGCTCGTCTCCGTGAGCTGGATGAGAGCCGTTTAGAGACACGTTCCCGTGAGTAACGTCAGCAGGATTGGCAGGAAGTGTTGGTCACTCTGTCCGCTTGGCCGCTAATTAATGGCAAATATACGTTAAGGCAATACGTAGCATATCAAAGACTTTCACACACGCAGGCCTCGCTGCAGCGACGCGTCTCCAGGGCTTCTAACATACATTACAGATGCAGCAGCAAATGTGTTCAGTATCCATGTGAAAACACATCCATCTGTCACACAATAACTTGATGAAAGATCAGCGTAAAATTACTCAAACCACGGGGAGATATTAGATTATGAACACATTTCATTAGAACTCAACAGAATCCGACACGAACCCACAGCCTCCAAAAGGACCATAAAGTTCAATCAACGTCTCTCTGAAGCAGTTAAATCACAAACTGAGCTTATAACCTTCCTGAGGGTGAGTGGGATCAGACGGATCCAACACACTGGGTGCGATGCAAGAATACAGAGTAGTATAAAATACTCTGCTACTACGCTCCACTACTTATTTTTGGTAAAAGAATCAAACGTTTTGTCAGCCAACATGTCCCGAAAGTACGAAAGCAGAATGAATCGTTGTGCAGGAGAAAATGGGCTATTTCAGCGTTAAGTTTTTACTGAAAAAAAACTATCAAATTATCATAATATATCCAAACTATAAAGTGATTCCAGGATGTTTCAGTGACGTTTTAAGACTTTTAAGTGTATTTTGACGATTATCAGATAAGTATCGTGAATAGGCAAGATAATTGCGACATGAACTTTTCATATCGTTACATGTCTACGTAAAATACTTCAGAATACACAGTGCATGAGTACGTGTACTTTATAGCAGTGAAGCTCCCCAAACGGAGGTTTTGTGTGCGGCTCCTTGAGCTCAACCTCGAGACGGAGACACGATTCCCTCGCAGCATTTTGTCGCCGTCTTCCTGGCTTTGCTGCCACTTCTCCCTGTCAGCCTCTCAGCTTAACTGCACATTTGTAAGAGAAAAGATGAGTGTATCCATGAATCATCGCCTCATTCTGTCCGTCCGCCCCAGGGAATCGTGTCGGGCACACGTGCTTTCGTCGTGATCGTACAGTTTGATTTGGATTATGAATAAGAATTTACAGTTAAGACAAATTGATTCATGTTTTTTTTAACTGGGACTTTATGCTGCCGTGATATAAACATCTTTCCAGGATCACTTTCTCCCTCATTAGATGTGATGGCGGCTGCTGAGAGGCTTTTAGTTTCAGGGTTTATTTGTGGTAGGACTCACTTCTAATAACTTCTGCACAAACTTCTTGTTTAGCTGGAAAACCAGAACAAATCACCTGCACTTCTTTACTCATGAATAAGAAACGAAGCACATTAGAAATAAAGGTTGCTTTTTCCATTTTAGGTCACGCTCTCTTAGCTTATGAATTTCTTCTCCTTCTACCGACGATTCCTGCAGTCTGGCTCTCTTATTTCCGAGTGAGGGTTTAATATAGTTATTGTAATTGTGTTGTGTTGTCTTTGAAGTCGAGACGAGATTGCTTTTGACTTGCAAATATTTCAGATTGAATTGGGCTGAATGTCTTTTGGGAAATGTCCCCGGCGTTCACAGTGTCCTCCTCTTTCCCCTCTTCTACGAAGGTTAATAGTGTCTGCTCTCAGCGAGCGAGTCGTGGACTTCACTGAGCCGTTCAGGGACCGAGGGGGGTTTCTCTCTCGGGGCGGGGCCGAGTCAGCAGGTCAAGCTTTATTCTGGTGGGGAAATTAAAGGGCAGATAGTTGGACTCTTGATGGTGTGTGTGCATGGTGGAGCACCATGAAGTGTCTCACCCCACTTGCCACTTTATTTATTTTTTTATCATGTGAAATTGCAAATGCAAATTATGCAGTTTATCCGTTTTATCTAATACGTTTTCACTCGTGCTGCACAATACATCGTTTCAGCACCGACAACGGGATGTGTGCAGGAGCAACATTCACATCGCAGTAAACGCGTCACGCTCAGACTATTTAGCTGCCTAGGCCTGGTGTGTGACGTGGATGACCTTCTGTCTGCTGTGTGTGTGACTTGAAGGTTGAGACAAATTTGATGAAATGCATAACAAGATGATTTAATCTCTGTTTGTCCCTCTCAGGTACGGAGACATGGTTCCTAAGACGATCGCGGGGAAGATCTTCGGCTCCATCTGCTCCCTGAGCGGCGTGCTGGTGATCGCCCTGCCCGTCCCCGTCATCGTGTCCAACTTCAGCCGCATCTATCACCAGAACCAGAGAGCAGACAAGCGGCGGGCGCAGAAGGTTCAGGTAAACAGTCTTACTTCCCTTCAGCTGGGCCCCGGAGGGCTGGACCTCCAGACATCCAGACCTCACAGGGGGGGGGGGGGGATGTCTCTGACTCAGCAAGGTTCAGGACTAATGATGATAACGCACATTGACTCACACTAACAGTAGGTGTGTGATGTATATTCAGAGAGTAGCAGCAGACTTCACTGGAGCTTCTCCCTCCACATGCATACCTAAACCGTGGCCTTCCTATTTCCTCTCCGCTCTGCATAAGTACATCAGGTTTGGTGGATTTGTTTCTTGCCCAGAGCCAGACAACACTGAAGGTTAGCTAAGCGTAGCTCAGATCAGGCAGCTACCCGGGAACCCTAGAACTATTTGGATTCACATATCTTGATCGAGGGACCCCAATGCCAGATTTCCCTCGCCAAAATGGGGCCTGATTTGGAGCGTCATTCAGCTCACTTTCTAACATGTGAGCATGACATGGTTGGTACCGATGGTTCTTTATGATGTCTAGTTTTATATGATACCCGTATCTTAACACCAGCTCAAAGTGTGAGCCCGCCACACTCTCTCAAAGACAGTGATGTTGGCCGGGATTGACGGCATGTGTGTGGTTTATGGCGCTGTCCCGGGTGCTGAAATCCAGAAGATGTTTGAGCCAATTCTTTTTATGGGTTGTCATATCAGTTATTTTTTTGTGATTATTGCACATTTGGTTTCCACTTTCATTTCAATTTAAAAAAAAAAATCCTCTGATTAGACAATAACAGCCATGCTAAGGACAATACAGGAAATAATGAGTGCAGGTTTTTGGAAAGTTTGCCAGATTAACAATCATAGTCATGAAAAAGTCCGTCATCAAAATATGTAACAATAACGATTAAATCAACTAAATTACAAACCCAATAACTAGTGAACAATGAGATGTTCTGCTCCACAGCGTGGCACCACTGTAACAAACTGTATTATTCCCTCGAGTCACTTCACGTCTCAACGACTAGTTATGCAAAAACAGGAAGTTGAGTGCGAGCTGGCAAAACTCCCCCCATCGGAGAATCCTCCATTATTTCCCATCTAGAAATAGTTTTCTCCATTTTTCCCGTCCTTGTGTGGAGATTTCCTCAATATTAATAGATTAAAAAGAAAAAACACACCCAGGCATGAATTTAAAAAGGGGGATTATGTAAACTGGTGTTTAAACTGTGGAAGATTTAAAAGATGCTATCTTCCTTTGGGTAAACAGCCTTCAGACTCCTTTAAAGAGTCGCGTGTCCACGAGCCAAACTGGGCGGCGGCCTCAGCTGGCGCTCGTACAACGCCGGGCTGCTAATCACAGTCTGAGGGCAAAGCTGACAGGAAGCAGTGTGTTTGCTCGGAGCTGGCAGACGTGCACACACTGACACATATTTCTTATGAGTCCGATCCTCGCTCTCTCTCATCTCTCTCTCTCGTTCTCACCTCTTTTTTTACTTCTTCCCCGGCTCGTTTCTGCTCCTCTACCTCCCCCTCCTCCCTCTCTCCCTCTCTGTGATTACTGCCATCCATCCTGGCTCTCCGGTCGTAGTTTAAATCTGTTTAAAGACCTGCGGTTCGACCGTGGCCTGACCGCTGGCCGGCCTTAACTAACCGTAACCTTGTCTGGCGGACCGACGCTCCGGTGGAACGGTGGCCAAGTGTGCCGGGACGAAGAGGCACGCGAGACACGATCTGGGTTGAAAACGGGTCCAGATCAGGAGTTCACAAAAGTCAGGGTTACGACGCAGAATGTGTCAAAAAAAAGAAGAAGGTAGAAATGCCAGAGAAATGTCCTTGATATTTAAAATGTAAGGAAGGAAGGAAGATTTTCTACATGTCGTCACACAATATAAGTCATAAGTTATTTTCCAAATGTAGCAGGATTATTCCAACAAAGTCGGTTTGTAACGCGAGTCTGACCGAAAGCTTCGTAGCGAACGGTTCCACACAAATACGTGTTTTGTTACTTAGATGTATATCATCGACAGAGAAAAGAGCGTAGAGGAGAGTGGGGAGGAGGACGGTCAGAGGGAGGAGGAGGGAGGGGGAGGGAGGGGAGTAGAAAGGGGGAGAGCTGGAGGCGACGTGTGTCCTAATGCTGCATTCTTTCCTGAAATAGCCATCATCCAGATGAGGTGCTGGCTGGAAGGAAGGTGTGTGTGTGTGTGTGTGTGTGTGTGTGTGTGTGTGTGTGTGTGTTGAGGCCTGACCTTGGGGTGTCCCGCCTCCCCGAGTGTTCTCCACTGAGCCGCAGCGTGATGCAGCGGACCAGACACCCACCCTCCACCCTCCGCCCGCCGTAGCATGACGGTGCTGTCATCATTACCCAGCACTAAAATGACTCAGCGATCTGCCCGAGCGCCCGTACACATCCATCCTCTGCTTCATGACAGCGTGACTCAAAACACCTCGTTATTGCCCTTCGTGAGAACATTTCACCTGAACATTTCACCTTTTGACGACGGCGATTCAAGGTCATGAGCGGCAGGTACGCCTCGTCATCGTACGGCAGGTACGATGACGAGGCGATATCTTAGAGCATTTAGGAGACGATCTGTGTATGCCATCTTTAATTAGCCCAAGATCTTTCCATCCATCCATCAATTTTGGCAGATATATCAATATGAGAATTTTTCAGAATCGGCTGGACTGTAATGCTACCGTGAGCATTAAGCCCAGAGCACTGCTCTCCGGCCTCGTAGGACTGTGGACGATTCATAGCAGAAATGGATTTACTGCATTTTAATATGTGTGACATGTGCTCGGCTCATTACAGGTCACATCACATTAATTTTAATGTTTTCCGACTCTCCCGTCGGCGGACGAGTTTCTCACACTGTAGAAGAACGGTAACCCGAGTGCAGAGGGTGTATGATAGAGCCATTAGCATTGTATGGTCCACTCTTTCACAGCTAATGACAACCGGGATCTTTAATGTCCCACCCAAGTCATGAGTTACTCAGCCATGCCATTCCTTCAATACCCCCCATTACTAGTGTCTGCATAACATGGAGCGTTATTTAATGCTCCATAACCTTAACGACATGTGACCTCAGCCATCGGGCCGGTTAGCAAAGTGTCGTTGGTCATTTACCGTGAGAAAACGTCATTTCATCACCTGCACGTGGTTATATTTCACAGGAAAAAATCCATTCTAACTCAGACCATTTATTACAATAAGGCTGATGCTAATGGAGATCCAGATCCAGATTTCCTTTAACAGGACTTATGAGACCTGCAGGGCTGACGGGAGGGGCGAGAAAAGGTAGACTCATTACAGTTCACATCTCCGCCAGCTGTGGCTGAAATGACTAGCTGCTGCAATGACTAGCTGCTACAATGACTAGCTGCTGCAATGACTAGCTGCTGCAATGACTAGCTGCTGCAATGACTAGCTGCTACAATGACTAGCTGCTGCAATGACTAGCTGCTACAATGACTAGCTGCTGCAATGACTAGCTGCTGCAATGACTAGCTGCTGCAATGACTAGCTGCTGAAATGACTAGCTGCTACAATGACTAGCTGCTACAATGACTAGCTGCTGCAATGACTAGCTGCTGCAATGACTAGCTGCTACAATGACTAGCTGCTGCAATGACTAGCTGCTGCAATGACTAGCTGCTGCAATGACTAGCTGCTACAATGACTAGCTGCTGCAATGACTAGCTGCTACAATGACTAGCTGCTGCAATGACTAGCTGCTGCAATGACTAGCTGCTGCAATGACTAGCTGCTGAAATGACTAGCTGCTACAATGACTAGCTGCTGCAATGACTAGCTGCTACAATGCTATTTGACTGCAGACGTAATAAGCGTGTGCGAAGTGGAGCCGTGACATCACCGTTGCCACGGGGACCAGGTTTTGGTAGTTTACACGGCAATGTTGGAGTTGTGTTTTCAAAAGATTTCACCCTGGAACCCCGTTTTTCAAAAGTTTTCGTTTGCAGCCCCCCCAAAATGCCGTTGTCATGGAAACGAACAGCCAGAACATAAAAGTACTTTTGCATATTAATAACAATATTAATACATACGTTTTATGTATTGCTTTTCGACGCTTTACAAAAAATATAAATATATATATATATATATAAATATAAAACCTTGTTGTGTAAAGGGCCCCTAAGAGTAGTGGTGGGGAGTCGACAGGCAGGCAATTGCTGTATTAAACGGGCAATTAAAAGAATAGCTAAATATTTAGCAGCTTGGTGCAGCGGTATGCAGGACAGACACAGAGATACACACTCACTCACTCAACCGATCCCATGATCTCCTGGTAGAGATGATAATAATTATTGAGTGCAGCATTAGGCCCTCAGCATCTTCCACTCGCCTCCCCCAATTTCCATCCATCTTCATTCAGGGCTAATTGTTCGCTGTTCTGGGCTCCCATTACAATTAGCCATCCATCTGGGCGGCGGCAGATCGACAGCCGCTCATCTGTCTCACTGCACAAAAGAGAGACACGTGAAGAAGATTGTACTCGGTCGGTCCTCAGCGGCGCTACCTTTGTTCCACGGCGAGTCCGTCCTCGACTCCACGCGTGATCCCGTGAAGAGATCGGGAACAAAGTGTCCAATCTGCTGCGGCTCTTATTTGCATAAAAGGTAATAACATCCTCAGGTCTAATTACAAATTCTGGATAAAAGGCCGGATTTAAATGGAGAATCATTAAAGGACAAGTGATGCAGAAGGATTCAAATAGAAGGGGGCTGAATTTAAATGAGCTTTACTTTAAAGTGCAGCTCTGGTGTTCTCCTGGATGGGGATTATTTCCATTTTTTTTCTCTTTACTTATTTTCTTATATTTAATTCACTTTT